>NW_027398297.1:0-11969 GCF_003265705.2 Callorhinus ursinus
CTATTGTGGACATTGCTGTTATAAATATCAGGGTGCACGTACCCCTTTGGATCCCTACATTTGTATCTTTGTGGTAAATACCCAGTAGTGCAATTGCTGGATCATATGGTAGCTCTATTTTCAACTTTTTGAGGAACCTCCATACTGTTTTCCAGAGTGGTTGTTTTTAAATACAAATTCTTATGCCCTGAGAAATTCTAACTCAGCAGATCTGTGGAAGGAATTTGTTTTTAAGTCCCTCATATGACTCATAAGCACAGCTCTATTTGGGAAACATTTGAATATTTTTGGGGAAATAATATAATTAAAAGCAAAATCTTACCAATTCAGAAAACCTCTCCAAAATGGTAGAAAAGAAAGTAAACAATTTTATTATCAAATAAGCATTAAGCCAGAATATTATGCATATCACAGGAAATCCACTAAAAGATGCAAAGACAGAAAGAAATCTGGCCATTTTTATATAGCCATGGAGATACAACTTATTACATACATGTTTTCAATATACATAATAATTAGTCCTCAAGTAAGAGAACTTGACAGCACCATTTGTCACACACAGTTTATCTGAAATTCACCTGGTAATTAGGTTCATACAAAGGAAAAAAAATCCTTACAGCTTTTTGACAGGCGATTAATTTTGCAGCTTGGAGCTAGACTCCAATCTCTCACAGAAATGGGGAGATGGTGCACTGTTGCCCTTGGTATTTAGATTCCAAAGGGATGGCTTCCAGGTCCTTGAGGAAGACATTCCTGGATTGTAAAACTGGCAAGAGGCTTTTTAATATTTACATACATCTGGAAGGGACAGAGAAAGAATTTACAATTACAAATTTATAAAAATGTTCTAAGAAATGGGTAGGGGGCATATCTTCCCTTAATTTTAACAGGGAAAATTAAGACTCTTATTTTTAATTTGTATTCAACCTTAAAATATACATCCCATAATTCCATCATCTAAGATGGTTTGTGAACAGGACCACCTGTGAGGTAATGATTATTTTTAACTACTTTTTTTTTAAGATTTTATTTATTTATTTGAGAGAGAGAGAGAGAATGAGAGATAGAGAGCACGAGAGGGAAGAGGGTCAGAGGGAGAAGCAGACTCCCTGCTGAGCAGGGAGCCCGATGCGGGACTCGATCCCGGGAGTCCAGGGTCATGACCTGAGCCGAAGGCAGTCGCTTAACCAACTGAGCCACCCAGGCACCCTATTTTTAACTACTCTTAAATTTAAAATTCTAAAGAGGTATTAGACTTGGACAATATAAAACTGAACATTTAAATAAATGAATGAGTGAATAAAGGAATTGAGGAATGGATGAACAAATACCCCCTTCCTATAAGGGGAATTCCATCATAGGTGAGCTGTCCCACTTCTCTTCCGTGGACTTCAGTCTAGAGGAGATTTCTGTCTGATAGAAATTGCATTAGGTGGCCTCCAAGGCCCCTTCCACCAATGAGATTCTTAGAATATTTAGATGATGTTCAGGGACACATGGGTTTAAATAAAGCAGGCATGTTAGAACTACCAGTGTATTCTCTTGCAACAAGAGATTCCAATCGCTGGGACAAAGATATTTCAGGGTTTGAGGTACAAACTACTGGTAGAATTTATTGCCATTCTATTGGAAGTTTGCTATAGCCATTAAGGTCTTTCGTATAAGCAATGAAAATTCTAAATGACCAGAAATACAAAAAATAATCTGACATCTTTTGAAATACAGTCATACAAGACTATGTAATTATGAAATTAACACAATGCCCTAGAAAATGATAACCAATATTTACTGTGTGTGGGCTCTTATTTAAAAAGAAATAACACAAAATTAAAAATCAAACATTTTAACATACTTAAGAGAAGCTACTCAATAACCAGGTAAAACACATTTCTGAAGGCAATGTTTTGAGTCAACTGTCAAGATGACAAAAATTTTAAGCCTTACTACATTTCTTTGATTATTCATTGATTATTTACTCCTATGTTTTCCTGCTTTAAAATAATGCATCCAGTCAACAAGATAGTTCAAAAATTATTTCCAAGGTTGTTCTGGGAATAACCTTATGAATCTTTCTGAATCAACCTATGCCTTATCTTCTCTTACACAAAATTCTGGATTGTTTTCCCACTGGTTAGCTATTTGCTTTATCTGCAAAAAGAAAAAAATACTGTTTTATGAGCAAAAAAAAATACTGTTTTATGAGCAAAAAAATATTTTTAGGAGCAAGTAGATCTATTACTGGAATAGTGATGCAAAAATATGACATCAGGCTTTCTTCTGAATTGTAACAGGACAGTAATGTTAGTTATTGAATACAGATTTTGAGCTAGTCTTCCTTTTTGCATAGATTGATGTGGCTAATGTAACTACTTTTTTCAAAGTTTCAAAGAACTGTTTTCCAAACTACTTTCCAAACTATTTAAATTTCAAATTAAAATTGACCAAATTCATTGGAAATGTTAAAACATAAACCGAGGCATATTAAACATATTAAACATTTTAAGAGTTTATTTGAGCAAAAATTGATTCGAATGTAGCAGCACCAAAGAAGTGGTTGGGAGCACTCCATTGACAGGAGCTTGGGGAAAGACTTTTATAGAGAAAAGGTGGAAGCAAAACAAGGATTGGCTGTAGCTTAAAAACTAGTTGGCTGTTTACGATTGATTATTCTTAGGTTTTGATTTCATAATCTTGAGGCATTTATTTACAGGCTTAAAGTTTGGTTTGCTTAGTAGGTTGCCAGAGCCACCTCAGACTACTAGTCTCTTTGTTTAATTATTTTAACAAAAATTAGTCCATAAGCTTCTCTGGAACAAAAGGACCATCGTTATTCTATCATTTCAAACATTATTTATATTACCTTAATATTTTAATGGGATTTTCTTCAAGCTAGTGTGGTATTTGGAATGTATTTCTTGACTGACCATAAAGCATATCTTAAGCTTAGCTCTTAGCAGAAGCCTTTGTCCATATATGCTCAGAAAACACTGAATAGATCAGAGGCATATAAGATCTTCAAGATTGTAGACTTTGAGGAATTCTTAGGAAGTCTGGGGAGTAACATATCTTTAAATATCACCTCCTTTCTTTCACACTAACTTGGTTTCTCCAGTAATAATAGGCATAGATAAAAATCCCAGAAGGCAGTTGAGAAATCTAAAGTGATTGCATTTTCAGTCAAAGTTATCTATCTAAAAATAGACTAACTCTACTTTGTGGAACTTTCTCAAGTATAGGAAGAGAATCCCAATGACATTATTAAACATATTGCCTAATACTTTGCCATTCTGGGTATTTGCTTATTTGCTTTATGTGGGTATGTATAATGTTTAACCTAGAAAGCTTTAACATATACAAATAACATTCCATTGGGTTCGTGGTTGAAATAACTTCCAAACAGAGATGCTCAAATCATAATTGTAGTTGCATAAAGTATTTTAATCAAAGTGGTGCATACACAGAGTTAACAATTCACCAGTGACTAAATTACTTATATTTACAAATATGTCAGTTTTCTACCCAGCCCTTTCATTACCACCACCAGACCTACTTTTTAAATTTTCCTTTTTTTTTTTTTAGATTTTTATTTATTTATTTGAGAGAGATCACAGAGGGAGAGACAGAAAAAGGCTCTGTGCTGAGCAGGGAGCCAAATGCAGGGCTCAATCCCAGGACCCTGAGATCTTAACCTGAGCTGAAGGCAGATGCTTAACCAACTGAGCCACCAGGCGCTTCACCACCAGACCTTCTTAAAGACAGGATCTTTCAAATTGTTTAGCTATTTCTTCAGGTATTAACTTAAATATTCCTAAATAATGTATTTACATAGATATGCTTAATTTATCAATATTATACAGTACCAATTTAATTTCTCAACATATGACTATTTAATTAGTTAACTCTAAACTACTGTACACTGGAGTGTCTGGGTAGCTCAGTCATTTAAGCGTCTGACTCTTGGTTTTGGCTCAGGTCATGATCTCAGGGTCATGAGATCGAGCCCTGTGTCGGGCTCCACACCCAGCATGGAGCCTGCTTAAGATTCTCTCTCTCTGTCTCCCTCTGCCCCTCCCTCTCTCTCTCTCTCTCTCTCTCTCATGAAAAAAATAAAATAAAATAAACTACTGTCCACCTCCCTCACTCACTTCTGCTCCCTCTTTCCTCTCAGTTTATTTGGTTACACAATAGTCAGTCTATACATTGTTAAGACTATGCAACTCTCGGGGCGCCTGGATGGCTCAGTCGTTAAGCGTCTGCCTTCGGCTCAGGTCATGATCCCAGGGTCCTGGGATCAAGTCCCACATCAGGCTCCCTGCTCAGCAGGAAGCCTGCTTCTCCCTCTGCTTCTCTCTCTCTCTCTCTCTCTCTCTCCCCATCTCTCATGAATAAATAAGTAAAATCTTTAAAAAAAAAAGACTTTGCAACTCTTTTTCCATGCTGAGCTAACCAAAATAATGAACTAGATTATCTTTTTCACAAAGAATGTTTAACTTTATCATTTGCTTAGTTATCTAGGTATTTATTAATTTTAATGATCAGTGATGTAGTTTTCACTATTTTTTTACCCAGTCTTTCAATATATCTATCAAATACCTAAAAATATTTTTTTCAAATGTTTAAATTCATCTTAGGTCCATTTCCTTTCCCAGGAAAGGTCTTCCCCTTATATCTTCATCCCTGTCAAGTTTGGACTGATTCTGTCTAGGCCTGGAATAAATCTGTCATCCTTGGATTTTCCTTTACCAATTTTCTATGTTGGATCACCTACTACCTAAATCCTAGGTTTTACCTATTCTTAGTTTATTTCTGTATTTTGCTGATACTTACCCTTTATTATGTTCCTAAGAAAAGATATATTGGGAATATTTATTTTTGCCCATGCACATTAGAAAGTATCTTTATTCTACTCTCATACTTGATTGATAGTTTTGCTGGGTATTGATAGTTTGGCTGGTTATTTTTATCAAATATTAAACTATTTGCCCTCAGAGATTTGAAAACATTACTTTGTTGTTTTCTAATTTCCAGCATTATTTTTGAGAGAATTTAAACTGTATTTTGGCTTTCAGTTATTGTTTGTGACCTGTCTTGTGTCCACCACTCTTTCGATCTTCTCTTTATTCCTTTATTCAGAAAATCTTTATGTTTTCTGAAATGTCTTAATTATGTGCCTTGTTCTGGATCTGCTTTCATTCACCATATTAGAAGCAGTGTGACATTTATGGATAAGGGGGGATCACAGCAAGCTTCACAGGAAGAATTAGGAACACAATGGACCTAGTTGCTCTGAATAAGTCCACCATCACAACCCATGCTTCTTATCACCATGTTTTTCAGGGACTCTTGGGGAAATTGTCTTGCTGTTTTTTCTTTCTCTCTTTTATGCTTTACCTTATAACTGCCTCAATTCCACCTTAAGTAATTACCAATCCTCTTTCTGATATCCATCTTTCAAAATTGTGTTAAAATCTTTCATTAGTTTTCCATCTCTTCCCCCAACTTTTTCCTTTTTGTCTAACACTTTATTATTTCTTTGCTTTAATTTTAATGAAGTTTGAGTAGGTAGAGGAGATAAACACAAGAAGCCAGTCTGCTATGCTTAAACAGATGTTGTAATTTAATTTTTAAAACGGAAGAAGCAATGTACTTAAACCTTCCTAATGCTAGCCTTAAAATACAGTACTTCCTATCTGGTCCCCCAATAAAGAGGAGGGTAGAGGGCAATAGTATGGAAACTTAAAAGAAGAAGTGTTTCTTCAATAACCCCCTGCCTTTCTTCCACTACCATTCCTGTGCTCCATGGCATTTCCCTTCCTTTCCTAGGGGCTATTTCCACTGTTCATGTTGCTTTTGTTTTAAACAATTTTGTTGTACTTCTTTTTTACTTCCTAGAACATATTTTCTCCTTCTAATAACTACCTCTAGTAATCTTACTTTACATTGCTTTTGTCTCAAGCAAACGTTATTGCATTTATCTAATTTTAAGAATATTGGAAGGTGTATAATCCACTTTAGAAAGATTTACACCAAAGAGAGAAAATGAGTAATATTTCATAGCATATTTGTAAATATCATTTAAGTGAGCTCCTCATTTCTTTATTCCCAAATGAGACAAGACATCTCAGAAAAAAGGGACCAATGTGTTTACTCACTTGGCCAGATAGTATAGCAATGATGATAATAGAAATTTAAGTATTTGATCAGAGAAATCTCCATAATCATGCACAGCCAACCTTCTTTTCCTTTGGTCCCATCATAAAAAAGACAAACATGATAAATAAATAGAGTCAACATTTCTCACAGCAATAAAACTGTATTAAATTTATACTGACATTAATCAGGTGTGACCTAGAGTGCTAAATACATCATTCACACAGATTTTGTGGGCTCTGATTCAGTGGAGCATTATTCCCACAATGGCATCTTATATTATTATAAAGACAATTGAGCTAAAAATAAATTAATAAAAGTGCCATGCAAATATAACTGAATCATGTAGGCTTTTTATTGTCTAACACCCACAGTATAGTAATAATAAGCCCATGTATTTATAAATTGGTTTTCTCTAAGGAATTCAAAAAACTTTCTAGACATAGTTTTAATATGCATGTTTTGCAATTACAATAAGACATGAAAAAAAAGAAAACACATATGGTGTCAAAGAGCAATTTTACTTGTTCATCACCTCTTTAATAAGGAAATTGTGTTTTTGCAACAAAAATATTAGGTATTGTAGAAATGATTTTAAATGGTTTGGAATGTTACCTGAAGCAACATCTATATAACTAGTTGTGTTTTTAAATAATGAGCTACCAGTGTTAGTGACACACTTTAGCTGGTTGTTTAACTTAGTTCAACAATCTCCCTTTTCCACTCAACCTTTTCCCGTATCTTACCCCCTAGATATCTTATCTTGTATCTTGAACCTGGAAAACAATTGGTGGGTCTTCAACTTAAAAAATTAAAATGACACTATATACTCCCTGGGCTATGATGGGCATTAAAAAGGCCTAATATACCAGGGAGTCAAAGATTGCTTTGATTATAGGTGGGCAATGATTTCATGTGTCACTTACTAATCTCCACCACAATACCTGCCTACCACTATTCTTCCTTTAATTTTGGAATTATTAGTATTCAAGTCAGACCTCCATTGCACTCTCTAAATTTAGCATTTCTCATGTCCCACATCCTACAAACCATCAAAACAGCTGCTCCCACTACTTGGCATGGCAAGGATGCATCAGTTTCCTCATGATTAAATGGACACAACCAACGGTACTTGAACTTGAATTATGTTGTTGGGACCCAGCAACTAGAAGCTGAGAGTGGGCTTCTGGAACTAGAGTTTTGTTCCGGAAGTAGGAGAGAGTTGGACAAGGCTAAGTTGGAGCAGCTGCAAGAACTAAAACACATTCTCTAGAAGAGGACCAGCACTGGTCACTTCCCATAAAGTGTAAATCAGTGATATCCCAGGAAGCAGCATCACCCAGCAGAGCACTCTAACCACATACCCAGTTAAGGAAAAATATTTTTGCCCTTTCTCCGTAATCCCTTCTCCCTGACTCCAAATTTAAGAAGCTAGAATCAGAGGCAGGATAAAGGATAAAGTAGCAAAACAATTTTCTTCCCCTTTCCCTGACACAGGTTCTAGCTGGGAGGAGATAAACTGGAGTAAGAGTGACTGAGATTTTTAATAACTGTAAATGACTGGAAAGCTATGGAAATCTGCTCAGATATTCTTAGGAGATGTACTACCCATCAGGAAAATAAGACTTAACTTAGTTCTGGTTGGGGCAGTGACTGGTGAAAAAAGTAAAATAATTTCATGTTATGTCCTACTGAGTTAAACATTTTCAACATTCTAGTTACACAAATCTCTTAAACCTTTAGATAGTGAGGCACGGTTATAGTGATGGGTTACTGTATTCATTAGTATTTGATTTTTAAAACTCAGAGAAAGCTGTTAACTCATTATAATGGCACAAGTTATGATCCAAAAGGATATTACACCAAACTACTGCTGAATATATATCTCTAACTGCTTACAGAAGTGCCTAGATAAGTAGATTCCAACCTTTTCAAATTATCAAATAAATTATTAAGGACACCTTTAATTATTTTTCTATTTTGACTCTAGTCTCCTGTTCTCCAACCCATCTTGAGTTTATTTTTTACTATCTGAACTTTTGTTGTTTATTTTTTATTTGTTTAACAAATATCTCTTCTAAATATTATTCCTAATTATTATCTCTTTGAAAGTGATAACATTGTCTATGTTGTTCACTAATATATTCCTGGCTCCTTGCTTATAGTAGATATTCAATAAATATTTGCTAGTTGAATGTGACCTTTGCCCATACATTTTATATATAATTTCTACTAAACAAATGACATTTCATAAGTTCTAAGTACTTCATTTCCCATTAGCTCACCAGGATTGCTACACAGAAATGATGTCCTTCCAGGCCAGATCAGAGAATATTAATAAATCTTTGCTTTATCATGTACTTAATGTAGAATTTCCCAAGTTGGAAATGACTGCTCAGTAAAGATGAGTGATAACTATTGCCAAAATAAAATGAATGTGTTAGATCAAAACCATATAGTAAATGTATATAAATGCCAGATGTCAAGATGATGATAATGTTAATTTTCCTCAATTTTCACTTTTATCTGGTAAAATGAGTTATAATCTCATTTACTATGTCTTTATAGATATTAGTTACGATCAGAATAAGCGTCAATATCAAGTAGTACAAGTACATTATGTTTATCAAGGACATAACATTGGATACACTATAATTTATTAATCTTTCATTTCCAACAAGTTCTTGGAAACATAATTCTTAACATTCACCAGAACTATATTCTGTCTGCATTTCTCTTCAGTGTTAAATTTGGAAATTATAAAATTTTAAGAAATTTCATAATACTTTGCACCTATTTTCTGTATAAATCCAAAGCTATTGATTTTTTTACAGTAAAGATGACTAAATATGAGAATTATTAATATGACTCAAATACTTCTGTTTGACCCTTAGTCTAGCTTGGTAGGACATCCCCAGTGTATACTCAACTTTAATTTGGGAAGGAAAAGGAAAACATAAATCTGAAACCTTTAGAAAACAATATAATCTCTAACGCTTATTTTAATTAGAATGTACTAAGCGGGTAGTATCCCTTACACTAAAATCAAGTAAGAAAACCTCTTGACACAAAGTTGATATGTTAAACCAGTCAAGATTCTAACCAGATTCCTACAAGATTCAGTTGTAGGAATATAAACTTAAAGGATTTGAAACCTGTTTGAAATGGATTATATCATTCAGAAAGTGATAAATATAACTACCATTAAAAAAAAAATGGAAATAATCAGAATACTTTGGAGCTCTTCTGAAGATTTGTCTTAACTCTCAATGGCCACTAGATGGCACCTAGTATTTGGCAACCTTAACACTCCTTTATTTCTAGAGCTTAAAATAACTATAGCACCAGGTCAGTTCTGACAGAGCAAAAATTAATCCAGCCACGGACATGTAACACTTCCTTGTCAGATATCTAAATTTAAAATGCATGTGATTTTCTGGTCACACACGAAAATATATAATACCTTGTTATTGTTCCCAGGTGTTCTAACTTCTAAAGGAATTGTGAGATTTAAAATTTCTTAAATAATATACTTGATTTACATCATTCTAAGGTAGGGATTGGGCCCTTGTTGCTATAAATATGCTTCATTCTTTAAGCATTCATTTTACTTTTCCAAGGCCAAATATATTTATCATTTAAAATTGATGTTCTAAAATTAAAAGTCAATTGTGACCAACACTACACTTAAAGGATTTAGACTAATAGTCCCCTGTTTTATTTGTTTATTAATTCTTCAAAAAACATTTTTGAACAATATCTATGACAAAACTGTGTGCTGTGCATAGTAGCGTCTGAATGTACTACTGTTTTTCTTTCGGAAACATTTCATTATGAAATAAAAATAAGTAAAAATTACCACCCATTTAAATGCTTATCTAACGCCTATAGTTTATCTAAGAGAATGGCAACATTCCAATGACTGTAGATTCCATCAGTGAATCTAGAATAATAATTTTTAAATTGAAAGAAGTTATTTTTAGGGTAAAACAAGAACACAGGGTTTTTTGTTTGTTTTTAAGTGTTAACTGTTACTACCAAGATGTCATTCTGTTTTCACATGGTTGTATATTTTCTTTTTGTTATTGTTCTTTGGGGGAGGTTTTTCTGGTTTTTAACTTTCTGAGTATAGTTGATACACAATGTTACATTATTTGCAGGTATACAACATAGTGACCCAACTTTTCTATGCATTATGCTATGTTCACCACAAGTGTAGCTACCATCTGTCCTGATACATCGTTATTACAACATCATTGATTGTATTCCCTATGCTGTGCCTTTTATTCCCACGATTTATTCGTTCCATAACTGGAAGCATGATTGCATATTTTCATACTGAGGGACAATTTAGTTGTGATATGGCCAAGGGAAGAGAAATGTTCTCTTGCCTTCAAAAACACCATTTTCTCTTGCTTCTTCATTTTTATTTCTTTTATATTTTTTATCTTTTCTTATCATTCTATTTTGCTGGCTCATTTCCTTTGCCATCTTCTTCTCATTCACCACATTCTCTTCTCTTCTCATCTTGCGTTCCCTCAAGTTGCTCTCATTTCCATGGCTCTGACTAAGAGATATGCATAATAATATTTCTCTGTTCCTCCTATGCAAATTTCTCTACTGATCTCTAGATTAGATTTAAATTTGCTGAGCAAACCACCTGGATATTTGATGGACAACTCAAAATCACCATATCTAAAACTGAAATTTTCATCATCCCATAGAACCCACTCGCCCTTTTCAGTGATCCACCCATAAACCCAAGCCAGAAACCTGGAATTCCTCAGACTTCTCCCTTTCCCTCACCTCTTATATCAGTAAGTCCTATGACCCTTATCTTTTAAATATCTCCTACATCTAATGCCTTTCCTTTATCCTAGTCAAACTTAGTATTGCAAGTAACATTTTCTTTCCTTGGTTGGCCATCTATCTGTCCCTCAATACTCATCTTTGCTCTCTATCTTGACCCTAAACTTGAGATTGACTGAAATACTCATAGTTCCTCTCCTTTTTATTCCTCCTGCCTTTTTATACTGAATGTTCCCTTTGCCTCTCCACTGCCTTGAATCTTTTCCTGGTGAACTTGTATTCTTTTTTCAGGGTTTAGCACACCTGTGATGTTTTCCCTGTAACCACCAGGTAGAGCTGGCCATGATGGCAAATCAGCGCGTTGACTCAATGGGTATCTGAGTTTTAGTTTTGTCATCAATAACATGAGAAAATACTGCATTTGCATTATTGCATTTTTAAAAGCGATAAAATGAATAAATTGCTTATGAAAGTGCCTGGTATATAGTAAGTATTTAGTAAACGTCAGGCATTAGTAATAATAGTACTACTACTAGTAGTAGTAGTGTTGCTACTCCTATTACTATTAAATTGCCTTCTGGAGGCACCTGGGTGGGTCAGTCACTTAAGCATCCGGCTCTTAGTTTCAACATAATACTAGAAGTCTTAGCCTCAGGAATCAAAAAACAAAAAGAAATAAAAGGCATCCAACCTGGCAAAGAAGAAGTCAATCTCTCACTCTTTGTAGATGACATGATACTCTATGTGGAAAATCCAAAAGAATCCACTCCAAAATTGCTAGAACTCATACAGAAATTCAGCAAAATGGCAGGATACAAAATCAATTAACAAAAATCAGTCACATTTCTTTTTTTTTAATTTTTTATTGTTATATTAATCACCATACATTACATCATTAGTTTTTGATGTAGTGTTCCATGATTCATTGTTTGTGCATAACACCCAGTGCTCCACGCAGAACATGCCCTCCTTAATACCCATCACCAGGCTAACCCATCCCCCACCCCCCT
>NW_027398297.1:12069-12317 GCF_003265705.2 Callorhinus ursinus
CCCATCCCCCACCCCCCTCCCCTCTAGTTTGTTTTTCAGAGGCCATTGTCTCTCATGGTTCGTCTCCCCCTCCGACTTACTCCCCTTCATTCTTCCCCTCCTGCTATCTTCTTCTTTTTTTTTTTAACATATATTGCATTATTTGTTTCAGAGGTACAGCTCTGTGATTCAACAGTCTTGCACAATTCAGAGCGCTCACCATAGCACATACCCTCCCTGATGTCTATCACCCAGCCACCCCATCCTTC
>NW_027398298.1:0-11969 GCF_003265705.2 Callorhinus ursinus
CTATTGTGGACATTGCTGTTATAAATATCAGGGTGCACGTACCCCTTTGGATCCCTACATTTGTATCTTTGTGGTAAATACCCAGTAGTGCAATTGCTGGATCATATGGTAGCTCTATTTTCAACTTTTTGAGGAACCTCCATACTGTTTTCCAGAGTGGTTGTTTTTAAATACAAATTCTTATGCCCTGAGAAATTCTAACTCAGCAGATCTGTGGAAGGAATTTGTTTTTAAGTCCCTCATATGACTCATAAGCACAGCTCTATTTGGGAAACATTTGAATATTTTTGGGGAAATAATATAATTAAAAGCAAAATCTTACCAATTCAGAAAACCTCTCCAAAATGGTAGAAAAGAAAGTAAACAATTTTATTATCAAATAAGCATTAAGCCAGAATATTATGCATATCACAGGAAATCCACTAAAAGATGCAAAGACAGAAAGAAATCTGGCCATTTTTATATAGCCATGGAGATACAACTTATTACATACATGTTTTCAATATACATAATAATTAGTCCTCAAGTAAGAGAACTTGACAGCACCATTTGTCACACACAGTTTATCTGAAATTCACCTGGTAATTAGGTTCATACAAAGGAAAAAAAATCCTTACAGCTTTTTGACAGGCGATTAATTTTGCAGCTTGGAGCTAGACTCCAATCTCTCACAGAAATGGGGAGATGGTGCACTGTTGCCCTTGGTATTTAGATTCCAAAGGGATGGCTTCCAGGTCCTTGAGGAAGACATTCCTGGATTGTAAAACTGGCAAGAGGCTTTTTAATATTTACATACATCTGGAAGGGACAGAGAAAGAATTTACAATTACAAATTTATAAAAATGTTCTAAGAAATGGGTAGGGGGCATATCTTCCCTTAATTTTAACAGGGAAAATTAAGACTCTTATTTTTAATTTGTATTCAACCTTAAAATATACATCCCATAATTCCATCATCTAAGATGGTTTGTGAACAGGACCACCTGTGAGGTAATGATTATTTTTAACTACTTTTTTTTTAAGATTTTATTTATTTATTTGAGAGAGAGAGAGAGAATGAGAGATAGAGAGCACGAGAGGGAAGAGGGTCAGAGGGAGAAGCAGACTCCCTGCTGAGCAGGGAGCCCGATGCGGGACTCGATCCCGGGAGTCCAGGGTCATGACCTGAGCCGAAGGCAGTCGCTTAACCAACTGAGCCACCCAGGCACCCTATTTTTAACTACTCTTAAATTTAAAATTCTAAAGAGGTATTAGACTTGGACAATATAAAACTGAACATTTAAATAAATGAATGAGTGAATAAAGGAATTGAGGAATGGATGAACAAATACCCCCTTCCTATAAGGGGAATTCCATCATAGGTGAGCTGTCCCACTTCTCTTCCGTGGACTTCAGTCTAGAGGAGATTTCTGTCTGATAGAAATTGCATTAGGTGGCCTCCAAGGCCCCTTCCACCAATGAGATTCTTAGAATATTTAGATGATGTTCAGGGACACATGGGTTTAAATAAAGCAGGCATGTTAGAACTACCAGTGTATTCTCTTGCAACAAGAGATTCCAATCGCTGGGACAAAGATATTTCAGGGTTTGAGGTACAAACTACTGGTAGAATTTATTGCCATTCTATTGGAAGTTTGCTATAGCCATTAAGGTCTTTCGTATAAGCAATGAAAATTCTAAATGACCAGAAATACAAAAAATAATCTGACATCTTTTGAAATACAGTCATACAAGACTATGTAATTATGAAATTAACACAATGCCCTAGAAAATGATAACCAATATTTACTGTGTGTGGGCTCTTATTTAAAAAGAAATAACACAAAATTAAAAATCAAACATTTTAACATACTTAAGAGAAGCTACTCAATAACCAGGTAAAACACATTTCTGAAGGCAATGTTTTGAGTCAACTGTCAAGATGACAAAAATTTTAAGCCTTACTACATTTCTTTGATTATTCATTGATTATTTACTCCTATGTTTTCCTGCTTTAAAATAATGCATCCAGTCAACAAGATAGTTCAAAAATTATTTCCAAGGTTGTTCTGGGAATAACCTTATGAATCTTTCTGAATCAACCTATGCCTTATCTTCTCTTACACAAAATTCTGGATTGTTTTCCCACTGGTTAGCTATTTGCTTTATCTGCAAAAAGAAAAAAATACTGTTTTATGAGCAAAAAAAAATACTGTTTTATGAGCAAAAAAATATTTTTAGGAGCAAGTAGATCTATTACTGGAATAGTGATGCAAAAATATGACATCAGGCTTTCTTCTGAATTGTAACAGGACAGTAATGTTAGTTATTGAATACAGATTTTGAGCTAGTCTTCCTTTTTGCATAGATTGATGTGGCTAATGTAACTACTTTTTTCAAAGTTTCAAAGAACTGTTTTCCAAACTACTTTCCAAACTATTTAAATTTCAAATTAAAATTGACCAAATTCATTGGAAATGTTAAAACATAAACCGAGGCATATTAAACATATTAAACATTTTAAGAGTTTATTTGAGCAAAAATTGATTCGAATGTAGCAGCACCAAAGAAGTGGTTGGGAGCACTCCATTGACAGGAGCTTGGGGAAAGACTTTTATAGAGAAAAGGTGGAAGCAAAACAAGGATTGGCTGTAGCTTAAAAACTAGTTGGCTGTTTACGATTGATTATTCTTAGGTTTTGATTTCATAATCTTGAGGCATTTATTTACAGGCTTAAAGTTTGGTTTGCTTAGTAGGTTGCCAGAGCCACCTCAGACTACTAGTCTCTTTGTTTAATTATTTTAACAAAAATTAGTCCATAAGCTTCTCTGGAACAAAAGGACCATCGTTATTCTATCATTTCAAACATTATTTATATTACCTTAATATTTTAATGGGATTTTCTTCAAGCTAGTGTGGTATTTGGAATGTATTTCTTGACTGACCATAAAGCATATCTTAAGCTTAGCTCTTAGCAGAAGCCTTTGTCCATATATGCTCAGAAAACACTGAATAGATCAGAGGCATATAAGATCTTCAAGATTGTAGACTTTGAGGAATTCTTAGGAAGTCTGGGGAGTAACATATCTTTAAATATCACCTCCTTTCTTTCACACTAACTTGGTTTCTCCAGTAATAATAGGCATAGATAAAAATCCCAGAAGGCAGTTGAGAAATCTAAAGTGATTGCATTTTCAGTCAAAGTTATCTATCTAAAAATAGACTAACTCTACTTTGTGGAACTTTCTCAAGTATAGGAAGAGAATCCCAATGACATTATTAAACATATTGCCTAATACTTTGCCATTCTGGGTATTTGCTTATTTGCTTTATGTGGGTATGTATAATGTTTAACCTAGAAAGCTTTAACATATACAAATAACATTCCATTGGGTTCGTGGTTGAAATAACTTCCAAACAGAGATGCTCAAATCATAATTGTAGTTGCATAAAGTATTTTAATCAAAGTGGTGCATACACAGAGTTAACAATTCACCAGTGACTAAATTACTTATATTTACAAATATGTCAGTTTTCTACCCAGCCCTTTCATTACCACCACCAGACCTACTTTTTAAATTTTCCTTTTTTTTTTTTTAGATTTTTATTTATTTATTTGAGAGAGATCACAGAGGGAGAGACAGAAAAAGGCTCTGTGCTGAGCAGGGAGCCAAATGCAGGGCTCAATCCCAGGACCCTGAGATCTTAACCTGAGCTGAAGGCAGATGCTTAACCAACTGAGCCACCAGGCGCTTCACCACCAGACCTTCTTAAAGACAGGATCTTTCAAATTGTTTAGCTATTTCTTCAGGTATTAACTTAAATATTCCTAAATAATGTATTTACATAGATATGCTTAATTTATCAATATTATACAGTACCAATTTAATTTCTCAACATATGACTATTTAATTAGTTAACTCTAAACTACTGTACACTGGAGTGTCTGGGTAGCTCAGTCATTTAAGCGTCTGACTCTTGGTTTTGGCTCAGGTCATGATCTCAGGGTCATGAGATCGAGCCCTGTGTCGGGCTCCACACCCAGCATGGAGCCTGCTTAAGATTCTCTCTCTCTGTCTCCCTCTGCCCCTCCCTCTCTCTCTCTCTCTCTCTCTCTCATGAAAAAAATAAAATAAAATAAACTACTGTCCACCTCCCTCACTCACTTCTGCTCCCTCTTTCCTCTCAGTTTATTTGGTTACACAATAGTCAGTCTATACATTGTTAAGACTATGCAACTCTCGGGGCGCCTGGATGGCTCAGTCGTTAAGCGTCTGCCTTCGGCTCAGGTCATGATCCCAGGGTCCTGGGATCAAGTCCCACATCAGGCTCCCTGCTCAGCAGGAAGCCTGCTTCTCCCTCTGCTTCTCTCTCTCTCTCTCTCTCTCTCTCCCCATCTCTCATGAATAAATAAGTAAAATCTTTAAAAAAAAAAGACTTTGCAACTCTTTTTCCATGCTGAGCTAACCAAAATAATGAACTAGATTATCTTTTTCACAAAGAATGTTTAACTTTATCATTTGCTTAGTTATCTAGGTATTTATTAATTTTAATGATCAGTGATGTAGTTTTCACTATTTTTTTACCCAGTCTTTCAATATATCTATCAAATACCTAAAAATATTTTTTTCAAATGTTTAAATTCATCTTAGGTCCATTTCCTTTCCCAGGAAAGGTCTTCCCCTTATATCTTCATCCCTGTCAAGTTTGGACTGATTCTGTCTAGGCCTGGAATAAATCTGTCATCCTTGGATTTTCCTTTACCAATTTTCTATGTTGGATCACCTACTACCTAAATCCTAGGTTTTACCTATTCTTAGTTTATTTCTGTATTTTGCTGATACTTACCCTTTATTATGTTCCTAAGAAAAGATATATTGGGAATATTTATTTTTGCCCATGCACATTAGAAAGTATCTTTATTCTACTCTCATACTTGATTGATAGTTTTGCTGGGTATTGATAGTTTGGCTGGTTATTTTTATCAAATATTAAACTATTTGCCCTCAGAGATTTGAAAACATTACTTTGTTGTTTTCTAATTTCCAGCATTATTTTTGAGAGAATTTAAACTGTATTTTGGCTTTCAGTTATTGTTTGTGACCTGTCTTGTGTCCACCACTCTTTCGATCTTCTCTTTATTCCTTTATTCAGAAAATCTTTATGTTTTCTGAAATGTCTTAATTATGTGCCTTGTTCTGGATCTGCTTTCATTCACCATATTAGAAGCAGTGTGACATTTATGGATAAGGGGGGATCACAGCAAGCTTCACAGGAAGAATTAGGAACACAATGGACCTAGTTGCTCTGAATAAGTCCACCATCACAACCCATGCTTCTTATCACCATGTTTTTCAGGGACTCTTGGGGAAATTGTCTTGCTGTTTTTTCTTTCTCTCTTTTATGCTTTACCTTATAACTGCCTCAATTCCACCTTAAGTAATTACCAATCCTCTTTCTGATATCCATCTTTCAAAATTGTGTTAAAATCTTTCATTAGTTTTCCATCTCTTCCCCCAACTTTTTCCTTTTTGTCTAACACTTTATTATTTCTTTGCTTTAATTTTAATGAAGTTTGAGTAGGTAGAGGAGATAAACACAAGAAGCCAGTCTGCTATGCTTAAACAGATGTTGTAATTTAATTTTTAAAACGGAAGAAGCAATGTACTTAAACCTTCCTAATGCTAGCCTTAAAATACAGTACTTCCTATCTGGTCCCCCAATAAAGAGGAGGGTAGAGGGCAATAGTATGGAAACTTAAAAGAAGAAGTGTTTCTTCAATAACCCCCTGCCTTTCTTCCACTACCATTCCTGTGCTCCATGGCATTTCCCTTCCTTTCCTAGGGGCTATTTCCACTGTTCATGTTGCTTTTGTTTTAAACAATTTTGTTGTACTTCTTTTTTACTTCCTAGAACATATTTTCTCCTTCTAATAACTACCTCTAGTAATCTTACTTTACATTGCTTTTGTCTCAAGCAAACGTTATTGCATTTATCTAATTTTAAGAATATTGGAAGGTGTATAATCCACTTTAGAAAGATTTACACCAAAGAGAGAAAATGAGTAATATTTCATAGCATATTTGTAAATATCATTTAAGTGAGCTCCTCATTTCTTTATTCCCAAATGAGACAAGACATCTCAGAAAAAAGGGACCAATGTGTTTACTCACTTGGCCAGATAGTATAGCAATGATGATAATAGAAATTTAAGTATTTGATCAGAGAAATCTCCATAATCATGCACAGCCAACCTTCTTTTCCTTTGGTCCCATCATAAAAAAGACAAACATGATAAATAAATAGAGTCAACATTTCTCACAGCAATAAAACTGTATTAAATTTATACTGACATTAATCAGGTGTGACCTAGAGTGCTAAATACATCATTCACACAGATTTTGTGGGCTCTGATTCAGTGGAGCATTATTCCCACAATGGCATCTTATATTATTATAAAGACAATTGAGCTAAAAATAAATTAATAAAAGTGCCATGCAAATATAACTGAATCATGTAGGCTTTTTATTGTCTAACACCCACAGTATAGTAATAATAAGCCCATGTATTTATAAATTGGTTTTCTCTAAGGAATTCAAAAAACTTTCTAGACATAGTTTTAATATGCATGTTTTGCAATTACAATAAGACATGAAAAAAAAGAAAACACATATGGTGTCAAAGAGCAATTTTACTTGTTCATCACCTCTTTAATAAGGAAATTGTGTTTTTGCAACAAAAATATTAGGTATTGTAGAAATGATTTTAAATGGTTTGGAATGTTACCTGAAGCAACATCTATATAACTAGTTGTGTTTTTAAATAATGAGCTACCAGTGTTAGTGACACACTTTAGCTGGTTGTTTAACTTAGTTCAACAATCTCCCTTTTCCACTCAACCTTTTCCCGTATCTTACCCCCTAGATATCTTATCTTGTATCTTGAACCTGGAAAACAATTGGTGGGTCTTCAACTTAAAAAATTAAAATGACACTATATACTCCCTGGGCTATGATGGGCATTAAAAAGGCCTAATATACCAGGGAGTCAAAGATTGCTTTGATTATAGGTGGGCAATGATTTCATGTGTCACTTACTAATCTCCACCACAATACCTGCCTACCACTATTCTTCCTTTAATTTTGGAATTATTAGTATTCAAGTCAGACCTCCATTGCACTCTCTAAATTTAGCATTTCTCATGTCCCACATCCTACAAACCATCAAAACAGCTGCTCCCACTACTTGGCATGGCAAGGATGCATCAGTTTCCTCATGATTAAATGGACACAACCAACGGTACTTGAACTTGAATTATGTTGTTGGGACCCAGCAACTAGAAGCTGAGAGTGGGCTTCTGGAACTAGAGTTTTGTTCCGGAAGTAGGAGAGAGTTGGACAAGGCTAAGTTGGAGCAGCTGCAAGAACTAAAACACATTCTCTAGAAGAGGACCAGCACTGGTCACTTCCCATAAAGTGTAAATCAGTGATATCCCAGGAAGCAGCATCACCCAGCAGAGCACTCTAACCACATACCCAGTTAAGGAAAAATATTTTTGCCCTTTCTCCGTAATCCCTTCTCCCTGACTCCAAATTTAAGAAGCTAGAATCAGAGGCAGGATAAAGGATAAAGTAGCAAAACAATTTTCTTCCCCTTTCCCTGACACAGGTTCTAGCTGGGAGGAGATAAACTGGAGTAAGAGTGACTGAGATTTTTAATAACTGTAAATGACTGGAAAGCTATGGAAATCTGCTCAGATATTCTTAGGAGATGTACTACCCATCAGGAAAATAAGACTTAACTTAGTTCTGGTTGGGGCAGTGACTGGTGAAAAAAGTAAAATAATTTCATGTTATGTCCTACTGAGTTAAACATTTTCAACATTCTAGTTACACAAATCTCTTAAACCTTTAGATAGTGAGGCACGGTTATAGTGATGGGTTACTGTATTCATTAGTATTTGATTTTTAAAACTCAGAGAAAGCTGTTAACTCATTATAATGGCACAAGTTATGATCCAAAAGGATATTACACCAAACTACTGCTGAATATATATCTCTAACTGCTTACAGAAGTGCCTAGATAAGTAGATTCCAACCTTTTCAAATTATCAAATAAATTATTAAGGACACCTTTAATTATTTTTCTATTTTGACTCTAGTCTCCTGTTCTCCAACCCATCTTGAGTTTATTTTTTACTATCTGAACTTTTGTTGTTTATTTTTTATTTGTTTAACAAATATCTCTTCTAAATATTATTCCTAATTATTATCTCTTTGAAAGTGATAACATTGTCTATGTTGTTCACTAATATATTCCTGGCTCCTTGCTTATAGTAGATATTCAATAAATATTTGCTAGTTGAATGTGACCTTTGCCCATACATTTTATATATAATTTCTACTAAACAAATGACATTTCATAAGTTCTAAGTACTTCATTTCCCATTAGCTCACCAGGATTGCTACACAGAAATGATGTCCTTCCAGGCCAGATCAGAGAATATTAATAAATCTTTGCTTTATCATGTACTTAATGTAGAATTTCCCAAGTTGGAAATGACTGCTCAGTAAAGATGAGTGATAACTATTGCCAAAATAAAATGAATGTGTTAGATCAAAACCATATAGTAAATGTATATAAATGCCAGATGTCAAGATGATGATAATGTTAATTTTCCTCAATTTTCACTTTTATCTGGTAAAATGAGTTATAATCTCATTTACTATGTCTTTATAGATATTAGTTACGATCAGAATAAGCGTCAATATCAAGTAGTACAAGTACATTATGTTTATCAAGGACATAACATTGGATACACTATAATTTATTAATCTTTCATTTCCAACAAGTTCTTGGAAACATAATTCTTAACATTCACCAGAACTATATTCTGTCTGCATTTCTCTTCAGTGTTAAATTTGGAAATTATAAAATTTTAAGAAATTTCATAATACTTTGCACCTATTTTCTGTATAAATCCAAAGCTATTGATTTTTTTACAGTAAAGATGACTAAATATGAGAATTATTAATATGACTCAAATACTTCTGTTTGACCCTTAGTCTAGCTTGGTAGGACATCCCCAGTGTATACTCAACTTTAATTTGGGAAGGAAAAGGAAAACATAAATCTGAAACCTTTAGAAAACAATATAATCTCTAACGCTTATTTTAATTAGAATGTACTAAGCGGGTAGTATCCCTTACACTAAAATCAAGTAAGAAAACCTCTTGACACAAAGTTGATATGTTAAACCAGTCAAGATTCTAACCAGATTCCTACAAGATTCAGTTGTAGGAATATAAACTTAAAGGATTTGAAACCTGTTTGAAATGGATTATATCATTCAGAAAGTGATAAATATAACTACCATTAAAAAAAAAATGGAAATAATCAGAATACTTTGGAGCTCTTCTGAAGATTTGTCTTAACTCTCAATGGCCACTAGATGGCACCTAGTATTTGGCAACCTTAACACTCCTTTATTTCTAGAGCTTAAAATAACTATAGCACCAGGTCAGTTCTGACAGAGCAAAAATTAATCCAGCCACGGACATGTAACACTTCCTTGTCAGATATCTAAATTTAAAATGCATGTGATTTTCTGGTCACACACGAAAATATATAATACCTTGTTATTGTTCCCAGGTGTTCTAACTTCTAAAGGAATTGTGAGATTTAAAATTTCTTAAATAATATACTTGATTTACATCATTCTAAGGTAGGGATTGGGCCCTTGTTGCTATAAATATGCTTCATTCTTTAAGCATTCATTTTACTTTTCCAAGGCCAAATATATTTATCATTTAAAATTGATGTTCTAAAATTAAAAGTCAATTGTGACCAACACTACACTTAAAGGATTTAGACTAATAGTCCCCTGTTTTATTTGTTTATTAATTCTTCAAAAAACATTTTTGAACAATATCTATGACAAAACTGTGTGCTGTGCATAGTAGCGTCTGAATGTACTACTGTTTTTCTTTCGGAAACATTTCATTATGAAATAAAAATAAGTAAAAATTACCACCCATTTAAATGCTTATCTAACGCCTATAGTTTATCTAAGAGAATGGCAACATTCCAATGACTGTAGATTCCATCAGTGAATCTAGAATAATAATTTTTAAATTGAAAGAAGTTATTTTTAGGGTAAAACAAGAACACAGGGTTTTTTGTTTGTTTTTAAGTGTTAACTGTTACTACCAAGATGTCATTCTGTTTTCACATGGTTGTATATTTTCTTTTTGTTATTGTTCTTTGGGGGAGGTTTTTCTGGTTTTTAACTTTCTGAGTATAGTTGATACACAATGTTACATTATTTGCAGGTATACAACATAGTGACCCAACTTTTCTATGCATTATGCTATGTTCACCACAAGTGTAGCTACCATCTGTCCTGATACATCGTTATTACAACATCATTGATTGTATTCCCTATGCTGTGCCTTTTATTCCCACGATTTATTCGTTCCATAACTGGAAGCATGATTGCATATTTTCATACTGAGGGACAATTTAGTTGTGATATGGCCAAGGGAAGAGAAATGTTCTCTTGCCTTCAAAAACACCATTTTCTCTTGCTTCTTCATTTTTATTTCTTTTATATTTTTTATCTTTTCTTATCATTCTATTTTGCTGGCTCATTTCCTTTGCCATCTTCTTCTCATTCACCACATTCTCTTCTCTTCTCATCTTGCGTTCCCTCAAGTTGCTCTCATTTCCATGGCTCTGACTAAGAGATATGCATAATAATATTTCTCTGTTCCTCCTATGCAAATTTCTCTACTGATCTCTAGATTAGATTTAAATTTGCTGAGCAAACCACCTGGATATTTGATGGACAACTCAAAATCACCATATCTAAAACTGAAATTTTCATCATCCCATAGAACCCACTCGCCCTTTTCAGTGATCCACCCATAAACCCAAGCCAGAAACCTGGAATTCCTCAGACTTCTCCCTTTCCCTCACCTCTTATATCAGTAAGTCCTATGACCCTTATCTTTTAAATATCTCCTACATCTAATGCCTTTCCTTTATCCTAGTCAAACTTAGTATTGCAAGTAACATTTTCTTTCCTTGGTTGGCCATCTATCTGTCCCTCAATACTCATCTTTGCTCTCTATCTTGACCCTAAACTTGAGATTGACTGAAATACTCATAGTTCCTCTCCTTTTTATTCCTCCTGCCTTTTTATACTGAATGTTCCCTTTGCCTCTCCACTGCCTTGAATCTTTTCCTGGTGAACTTGTATTCTTTTTTCAGGGTTTAGCACACCTGTGATGTTTTCCCTGTAACCACCAGGTAGAGCTGGCCATGATGGCAAATCAGCGCGTTGACTCAATGGGTATCTGAGTTTTAGTTTTGTCATCAATAACATGAGAAAATACTGCATTTGCATTATTGCATTTTTAAAAGCGATAAAATGAATAAATTGCTTATGAAAGTGCCTGGTATATAGTAAGTATTTAGTAAACGTCAGGCATTAGTAATAATAGTACTACTACTAGTAGTAGTAGTGTTGCTACTCCTATTACTATTAAATTGCCTTCTGGAGGCACCTGGGTGGGTCAGTCACTTAAGCATCCGGCTCTTAGTTTCAACATAATACTAGAAGTCTTAGCCTCAGGAATCAAAAAACAAAAAGAAATAAAAGGCATCCAACCTGGCAAAGAAGAAGTCAATCTCTCACTCTTTGTAGATGACATGATACTCTATGTGGAAAATCCAAAAGAATCCACTCCAAAATTGCTAGAACTCATACAGAAATTCAGCAAAATGGCAGGATACAAAATCAATTAACAAAAATCAGTCACATTTCTTTTTTTTTAATTTTTTATTGTTATATTAATCACCATACATTACATCATTAGTTTTTGATGTAGTGTTCCATGATTCATTGTTTGTGCATAACACCCAGTGCTCCACGCAGAACATGCCCTCCTTAATACCCATCACCAGGCTAACCCATCCCCCACCCCCCT
>NW_027398298.1:12069-12317 GCF_003265705.2 Callorhinus ursinus
CCCATCCCCCACCCCCCTCCCCTCTAGTTTGTTTTTCAGAGGCCATTGTCTCTCATGGTTCGTCTCCCCCTCCGACTTACTCCCCTTCATTCTTCCCCTCCTGCTATCTTCTTCTTTTTTTTTTTAACATATATTGCATTATTTGTTTCAGAGGTACAGCTCTGTGATTCAACAGTCTTGCACAATTCAGAGCGCTCACCATAGCACATACCCTCCCTGATGTCTATCACCCAGCCACCCCATCCTTC
>NW_027398299.1:0-4372 GCF_003265705.2 Callorhinus ursinus
CCTTTTTTTTTTTTTTTTAAGATTTTATGCCAGGACCACGGGGGTGGGGCGGGGGACGGCAGAGGGAGAAGGTGACTCAACATTGAGCAGGGAGCCTGGCATGGGACTCGATCTCTGGGACCCTGAGATCAAGACCTGAGACAGACGCTTAAGTGACTGAATCATCCAGGCGCCCCAGCATATCTCTTTTCACCTGAGATTGTGAATCACTGTTTGAAGAAAAAGCATGATGGTATTTTTTTTTAAGATATTAAAATAGATGCTTACATCCACTGGTTCATGCACTTCCAAATTTTTTCTTTTATTTTCCTTAGATGCTTATTTCTATTTCAGATATTATATTCCTGTATCTTCCTTAGTTTTACATTCCTCACATGTACTTTCAAAGATCCTTTCCGTCATTTGTCAGAAAGAAGAGAGACCTTTTGATGAGCATGCACCTTTGTATAATTTCAAGATTTGTTGTTTAGGTTTTTAGAAACTTTTCCCGCCCATTTGAAAATATGATCCCACCTTGACAAGTTACATGAAAAGTGTAATCTCCTTGTATCAGTATGATTTCATTTCATTTTACTGTGTTTCTTCATTTGATATTTTATATTTATGTCTAAAACATGAGAATATCTCATAGGTTCACTGAATGTGGAAAACATATGAAATTTTGAAGTTGTGCATATGTGAACTCATAAATGCAGAGAGTTGCCTGTTAAATTAAGGCTATTTGCTGAGCAAGATGCAAGTGACATAAACATTTTGGGGGAAGAAATATTGTCTTCTATTCTTTTACAAACATGCTACAGTTGTTTCATTATCATATATCTGGATAGGAACAATTATTTTTTGTTTTCAATTTTTTATTTAAATTCTACTTAGTTAACATTCAGGATATGGATATGAGCAATCTTATGACAGTATCTTCTTATAATTTATTAATTTAAGAAACTAAACTTATCATTTTTTTCTCCATGATAAGAAAAATCTACAGAAGTATCATTTCTTATGACACAATTCTTTGTTTTTTAAAATTCTATTTAATAATTTGTGAGAGGAAGAGAGATCATGAATGGAAGGGGCGAGGCCGAGTGTGAAGATGAGTCCCTGCTGAGATGGAGCCCGATGCCGGGCTCGATCCCAGGGCCCTGAGAAATGACCTGAGCCGAAGGCAGCTGCTTAACCCACTGAGACACCCGGGTGCCCCTTTATGACGTTATTCTTAATATGACATCTCTTATAATTGAAGATTTCCTCATTGATGGGCTACATCTGTTTTACCATCAATAACCGAGAAGAAGCATTTTCTCTGAATATTCTTTTTTTAAATTATTTTAAATTATTTTTTTATTTTAATTCAATTAGCCAAAGGAATAGCCATCAGTTAAACTAAGGATTAGCCATCATTAGTTTCAGAGGTAGAGTTCAGTGATTCTTCAGTTGCATATAACACCCAGTGCTCATCCCATCATGTGCCCTCCTTAATACCCATCACCCAGTTAACCCCTGCGCCTCACCCACCTCCCCTCCAGCAACCTTCAGTTTGTTTCCTATGGTTAAGAGTCTCTTAGGGTTTGTCTCCCTCGTTGTTTTCATCTTTTTTTTAAATTTTGTATTGTTATGTTAATCACCATACATTACATCATTAGTTTTACGTGTAGTGTTCCATGATTCATTGTTTGTGCATAACACCTAGTGCTCCACGCAGAATGTGCCCTCTTTAATACCCATCACCAGGCTAGCCCATCCCCCCACCCGCCTCCCCTCTAGGACCCTCAGTCGTTTTTCAGAGTCCATGGTCTCTCATGGTTTGTCTCCCCCTCCGACTTACTCCCCTTTATTCTTCCCCTCCTGCTATCTTCTTCTTTTTCTTTTTTCTTAATGTATGTTGCATTATTTGTTTCCGAAGTACAGATCTGTGATTCAACCGTCTTGCACAATTCACAGAGCTCACCATAGCACATACCCTCCCCAATGCCTATCACCCAGCCACCCCATCCCTCCCACCCGCCACCACTGCAGCAACACTCAGTTTCTTTCCTGAGATTACGAATTCCTCATATCAGTGAGGTCATATGCTATGTCTTTCTCTGATTGACTTATGTCACTCAGCATAACACCCCCTGTTGCATCGACGTCGTTGCAAATGGCAAGATCTCATTCCTTTGGATGGCTGCATAATATTCCATTGTGTATAATACCACCTCTTCTTTATCCATTCATCTGTCGATGGACATCTTGGCTCTTTCCACAGTTTGGCTATTGTGGACATTGCTGCTATAAACATCGGGGTACGTGTACCCCTTCGGATCCCTACATCTGGATCTTTGTGGTAAATACCCAGTAGTGCAATTGCTGGATCGTATGGTAGCTCTGTTTTCAACTGTTTGAGGAACCTCCATACTGTTTTCCAGAGGGTTTGCACCAGCTTGCATTCCCACCAACAGTGTAGGAGGGTTCCCCTTTCTCCGCAATCCCGCCAACATCTGTTGTTTCCTGACTAGATAATTTTAGCCACTCTGACTGGTGTGAGGTGGTATCTCATCGAGGGTTTGATTTGGATTTCCCTGATGCCAAGCGATGTTGAGCACTTTCTCATGTGTCTGTTGGCCATTTGGATGTCTTCTTTGGACAAATGTCTGTTCATGATTTACACTACACATCTGATTGCCACTGCCCCTGGGCCTCCATTCTTGTTCTGCGCTGCAGGTGTTGAAGGCGTTTATTGTCCTGACGGTGGAATTCGTGTCCCATGTCAGGGACCAGCTCATGGAGGAGCTGCAGCAGCATGTGAAGTCAGTGACAGCCCCGCATAAGTACCCCAGGAAGGTGAGAGAGGGCAGAGGGATGGCATTTGGTCCCCTCCAGTGGGCCGTGGGCTCTGCTGCCCCAAATCTCATAGGGTGGCTGGGGTGGAGCTTATGTAGCCCATGGAGGGAGCATTTTTCTCTACTGAAGAAGCATTCAACTTAGGGATTTGGGGGGCTCCAATTCCATCAGCGGGAACCTCTATCCTGTGTCAGAAAACGAAAAGGGATCCATGGCTCACAAATCAACCTACAGAAAAAAAATCAGATAAGTGTCTAGAAATATCCAGAAAGTCTATTTGTAATCTTTCTTTCCTTTTTTAAAAGATACATTTATTTATTTTTGAGAGGGAGAGAGTGAGAGGAGAAGGATAAAGTGGGAGGGAGAGAGCGAATCTCAGGTAAGACTCTCTATGGAGCATGGACCCTAACGCAGGGCTTGATCTCATGACCCTGAGATCAACTTGAACCAAAATCAAGAGTCGGACGCTTACGTGAGCCAGGCGCCCCTGAAGGCTATTTGTCATCTTTCAAAATTTGAAAAAGAAAAGCCATCAGGGAAATTCAAATCAAAACCCCATTAAGATACCACCTTACAGTTAGAAGGGCATAAATTAAGAAGGCAGGAAACAACAGATGTTGGAGAAGTTGTGGAGAAATGGGAACCCTCTTACACTGGTGGTGGGAATGAAATTGGTGCAGCCACTTTGGAAAACAGTATGCAGGTTCCTCAAAAAGTTACAGTTAGAGCTACCCTATGACCCAGCAATTACACTACTGGGGTATTTACCCCAAAGACACAGATGTAGTGAAAAGAAGGGGCGCATGCACCCCAATGTTCATAGCAGCAATGTCCACACTAGCCAAACTGTGGAAGGAGCCGAGATGCTCTTCAGCAGACAAAGGGATAAAGAAGATGTGGTCCATAAATACAGTGGAATATTACTCAGCCATCAGAAAGGATGAATGCATTTGTATCGACGTGGATAGAACTGGAGGGGATTATGCTAAGTGAAACAAGTCAAGCAGAGAAAGACAGTTATCGTATGGGTTCACTTATTTGTGGAACATAAGGAATAGCATGGAGGACATTAGGAGAAGGAAGGAAAAAATGAAAGGGGGGAATCAGAGTGGAAGATGAACCACGAGAGGCAATGGGCAAAGAAAGAAAACAAAAGAAAAAAACAAATCAACAACGGCCACACATTTCTCAAACCATTAGTCATAGTAAGGAATACATTTTCTTTTTTTCTTTTTTCTTTTTTAGGTTTGGATTAATGTAAATTCAGTTATTCAACATATAATGTAGTATTGGTTTCAGAGGTAGAGGTCAGTGATATCAGTCTTACAGAACACAGAGTGCTCCATACATCATGTGCCCTCCTTAACGCCCGGCACCCAGACACCCCATCCTCCACCCTCCTCCCCTTCAGCAGCCCTCAGTCTCCTTTCTATGATTAAGGAGTCTTTATGTTTGTCTACCTCTCTGATTTCGCCTTGGTTTATTTTTCCCTCTTTTTCCCTATGATCCTCTGTTTTGTTTCTTAAATTCCGTATACTAGTGAGATCATACA
>NW_027398299.1:4382-12317 GCF_003265705.2 Callorhinus ursinus
TAGCTCCATGGGTCTCTGGGCTCTTTCCATACTTTGACTATTGTGGACATTGCTGCTATGAACATTGGGGTGCAAGGACCCCTTCAGATCACTACATTTTCAACTTTTGGGTAAATACCCAGTAGTGCAATTTCTGGGTAGTAGGGTAGCTCTCCTTGCAACTCCATGGGGAACCTCGATACTGTTTTCCAGTGTGGCTGCAGCAGCTTGCATTCCCACCAACAGTGTAAGCGGTTCCTCTTTCTTCACATCCTCGACAACAGCTGTCACATCTTGACTTAGTAATTTTAGCCTTTCTGACTGGTATGAGGTGGTATCTCATTGCACTTTTGATTTGTATTTCCCTGATACCAAGTGATGTGGATCATCTTTAAGTGTGTCTGTTTGGCCATTTGGATGTCTTCTTTGGAGAGATGTCTATTCATATCTTCTGCCTATTTCTTGACTGGATTATTTGTTCTTTGGGTGTTGAGTTTGAGAAGATCTTTACAGATCTTGGATACGAGCCCTTTATTTGTAATGTCATTTACCATATCTTCACCCATTCTCTCAGTTGTCTTTTAGTTTTGTCGACTGTTTCCTTTGTTGTGCAAGGGCTTCTTGTCTTGATGAAGTCCCAATAGTTCATTTTTGCCTTTGGGGATGTATCTAGCAAGAAGTTGCTCTGGCCGAGGTCATAGATGTCATGGCCTGTGTCCTCCTCTAGGATTTTGTTGGTTTCCTCTCTTACATTTTGGGATAGGGATTGCATTGAAGGTAGAATTTGCTCTAGGAAGCATAGATATTTTACTACTAGTTGTTCTTCCAGTCTATGATCATGGAACGTTTTTCCATTTCTTTGTGTCTTTCTCAATTTCTTTCATGAGTATTCTGTAGTTTTCAGAGGACCGGTCCTTTGTTTCTTTGGTTAGTTTTATTCCTTGGTGTCTTCTGATTGTAAGTTCAGTTGTATACGGGATCAACTCCCTAATTACTCTTTCTTCGTTGGCATTGTTTGTGTATAGAAATGCAATTGATTTCTGTGCATTGATTTTATAGCCTGCCACATTGCTGAATTCCTGTATGTGTCTAGCAGTTTTGGGGTGTGGTCTTTTGGGTTTTCCATATAGAGTTTCGTGTCATCTGCAGAGAGTGAAAGTTTGCTTTCTTCTTTGCTGATTCAGATGCCTTTTATTTCTTTTTGTTATCTGACTGCTGAGGCTAGGACAATGATGAACAGCTGTGGTGATAGTGGACATCCCTGTCATGTTCCTGTCCTTAGGGGAAAAGCTGTCAGTGTTTCCCGATTGAGAAGAATGGGCTTTTCATGGATGGCTTTTATGATATTGAGGCATGTGCCATCTATCCCTACACTGTGAAGAGTTTTAATCAAGAAAGGATGCTGTACTTGTCCAGTGCTTTTTCTGCATCTATTGACAGGATCCTATGTTTCTTGCCCTTTCTTTTATTAATGTTGTGTATCCCACTGATTGATTTGCACAGGTTGAACCATCCTTGCAGTCCAGGAATAAGGTCCACTTTGTCGTGGTGAATAATCCTTTTAATGGACTGTTGGATCCTATTGGCTAGTATTTGGTGAGAATTTTTGCATCCATGTTCATCAGGTGTATTGGTCTATAATTCTCCTTTTTCGTGGGGGGTCTTTGTCTGGTTTTAGGATTGAGGTAATGCTGTCCTCATAGAAAGAGTTTGGAAGTGTTCCTTCCATTTCTGTGTTTTGACAGCACTTTAGAAGAATGGGTATTAATTCTGCTTTAAATGTTTGGTAGCGTTCCCCTGGGAAGGCGTCTGGCCCTGGGCTCTTGTTTGTTGGGAGATCTTTGATTACTGACTGCTTCAGTTTCCTTGCTGGTTATGGGTCTCTTCAGGTTCTTTATGTCTTCCTAGTTCAGTTTTGGTAGTTTAGACTTCTCCAAGAATGCATCCATTTCTTCCAGATTGCCTAATTTGTTGGCATTTAGTTTCTCTTAATATGTTCTTATAATTGTTTGTATCTTTTGGTGTTAGTTTTGATCTCTCCTCTTTCATTCAGGAGTTTCCTTATTTAGGTCCTTTCTCTTTTCTTTTTGATAAGTCTGGGCAGGGTTTTCTCCATCTTATTAATTCTTCCAAAGAACCAGCTCCTAGTTTTGTTGATCTGTTCTACTGTTCCTTTGGTTTCTATTTCCTTGATTTCTGCCCTCATCTTATGTCTCTTCTCCTGCTTGTTTCAGGCTTTAATTGAGGTTCTTTCTCCAGCTTCGTTAGGCGTAATGTTAGGTTTGTGTTTTGACACCTTCCTTGTTCATTGAGAAAGGCTTGTAGTGGTATCTCTTTCCCTGTTAGGACTGCCTTTGCTGCATCCCAAAGGTCTTCAGTAGTTGTGTTTTCATTTTCATTTGTTCCCATGAGTTTTTAAGTTCTTCCTTAATTTCCTGGTTGTCCCATTCATTCTTTAGCAAGATGCTCTTTAGTCTCCATGTATTTGAGTTCTTTCCAAATTCCCTCTGCTGATTGAATTCCAATTTCAAAGGATTGTGGTCCAAAAATACGCAGGGACTGATCCCCTCTTTTGTTCCCGATTTGTGAGCCAGTATGTGATCAATTCTGGAGAATGTTCCACGTGCACTTGCGAAGAAGGTGTATTCTGTTGCTTTAGGGTGGAATGTTTTGAATATAACTGGGAAGTCCATCTGGTCCAGTGTGTCATTCAAAACCCTTGTTTCCTTGTTGATTTTCTGCTTAGATGATCTGTCCATTGCCTTGAATGGGGTGTTAACATCCCCTACTATCCTTGTATTATTACCGATGTGATTCTTTAATTTTGTTACTAACTGGCTGCCCCCAAGTTCAGGGCATACATATTTACAATTGTTAGAACTTCTTGCCGGATGGACCCTTTAATGATGATGCAGTGTCCTTCCTCATCTCTTCTTACAGTCTTTGATTTTAAATCTAATATAGGGATTGCCACCCCAGCTTTCTTTGGATGTCCATTAGCATGATAAATGGTTTTCCACCCCCTCACTTTCAATCTGGAAGTGTCTTTGTGTCTGAAATGAGTCTCTTTCAGACGGCATATGGATGGGTGTTGTTTCTTCGTTCAATCTGATCCTCTCGGTCTTTTGATTGGGGCATTTAGCCCATTTACATTCAGAGTAACTATTGGAAGATACGAATTTAGTGCCATTGGATTACCTGTAAAGTCACTGTTTCTGTATACTGTCTCTGTTCCTTTCTGGTCTGTGTTACTTTGGGGCTCTCTCTTTGCTTCATGGATCCCTTTTAGTATTTGTTGTAGGGCTGGTTTTTTAATCAGAAGTTCTTTTCATTTCTGTTTGTCCTGGAAGCTGTTTATCTCCCCTTGTATTTTGATGGACATCTTAGCTAGCTAAAGTAATCATGGCTGCCAGTCTTAGGTGTCTCCCATTGTAGGTTAAGGACCTCTTGGCCTGAGCTGCTCTCAAGTGTTTTTCTTTGTCTCTGAGATTTGCAAGTTTCACTATTATCCGTTAGGGTGTTGACCTATTTTCATTGATTTTCAGGGGGATTATCTGTGCCTCTTGGAATTGGATGCCTGTTTTGTCTTCCAGATTAGGGAAGTTTTCTGCTACAATTTGCTCCAACCTGCCTTCTGCCCCTGTCTCTCTCCTCTTCTTCTGGGATCCCAATTATTCTATTATTGTCTCACTTTATGGTATCAGTTATCTCCCGAATTCTCCCCACATGATCCAGTAGTTCTTTATCTCTCTTTTCCTCAGCTTCTTTCTTCTCCATCATTTTGTCTTCTTTATCCCTAATACTCTGTTATGCCTCATTTATCCTGGGGCTTAGAGCCTCCATTTTTGATTGCATCTCATTAATAGCCTTTTTGATTTTGACTTGATTAGATTTTAGTTCTTTTGTTTCTCTAGGAAGGGATTCTCTAGTGTCACCTATGCTCTTTTCAAGCCCAGCTAGTTATCTCTCTAATCATTATTCTGTACTCAAGTCCAACATCTTACTTCTGTCCATACCGATGAGGTCCCTGACAATCAGTACTGTGTCTTGTTCTCTTTTTTTGAGGTGAGGTTTTCAATGTTATTCTGTCCGGCAAAGGATTGATGAATGAGAGAACAAAATACTAAAATGCCAACAATGACCCGAGAGAAATATATAGTAAACAGGGTACTGGATCCTGTGTGGATTTTGGTCTGTTTCTTAGAAAACGAGATCCCAAAGTTGTAAAGAAAAAAAAAACTTATACATGTACAACAATTAAGATGAAGACCATGTAAAATCTAAAATTGAACGTAACTATAAAAACGAAAATTAAGTGACAAAAAACAAGGAGAATAAAAGAATATACACACAGGTGAATAGAACAGAGTCATAAACTCTATCCTGAGTGTATTTTGTTTAGTTTGTTAGAGGAAACTACATCTCAAAATTGTAAAGAAAGAAAAACTTATATATACAGAAATAAATTTTTCTATTATGTTCCGTTAGCCACTGTGTAGTACATAATTAGTCCTTGATGCAGTGTTCAGTGATTCATTAGTTAAGTATAACACCCAGTGCTCATCACACCATATGCCCACCTCAATACCCATCACCCTGTTACCCCTCCTCCCACCGTCCTCCCGTCGCAAACCTCCGGATTGTTTCTTGGGGTCCATAGTTTCTTATGGTTCATCTCCCTCTCTGATTTTGCTCCCTTTGGATTTCCTTCCTTTCCCCTCTGTCGTCTGTGCTACCGCTTATGTTCCACCTATGAGAGAAACCGTATGAGAATTGTCTTTCTCTGTTTGACTTACTTCACTTAACATAAACCCCTCCAGTTCCATCCATGTCGATGCAAATGGTGGGTATTCATCTTTTCTGATGGCTGAATAATAAATTAAATACATTGAAAAGATTGAATGTATCTGTAAAGATTAAAATATTCCAATTCAAGAAAACCAAACAACCCCCCCCCAAAGAAACAAACCAAAAGAAGAGGGGGCAATAAAAGAGAATATGATCAGACAATGAAGAGAACGTTAGCCATACATTAGGCTCTGGGTATATTTGGTCTGTTAGAGGAAACTGCATCCCAACACTGTAAGGAAAGAAATATGCAAATATTTCCAAAAACAAAACTAAATGCAGTGGAAGGCTAGAAGGTAACCGTACACATGAAAATTTAAAAAGATTTTAAGAAAAGAGTGGATATGGGGCACCTGGGTGGGTCAGTTGGTTAAGCGACTGCCTTCAGCTCTGGTCATGATCCCAGGGTCCTGGGATCTAGCCCTGCATCGGGCTCCCTGCTCGGCAGGAAGCCTGCTTCACCCTCTCCCACTCCCCCTGCTTGTGTTCCCTCTCTGACTGTCGCTTTCTCTCTCTGTCAATTAAATAAATAAATAAAATCTTAAAAAAAAGAAAAGAGTTGATAAAATAAGAAATTGGTGGAAAAATGAAAGAGCAAAGGAATTAAAATAGAAAGACTCACGAATCCTGGGGAAAAAACATGAATCCTACATGTTCCCTAGCACTGGAGTCTTGCAGTTCTCAATGATTGGTATAATTGTTCTTGGATGGATGTTCTTGCTGATCTTGGGGAGGGGCTTGTTGCATTGATTTTCAACTGTCTTTGCCAGCGCGGAATTGTACCGCCCTTGCCAGAGGGCCGGGCTAAGTAACCTGGTCTGGTTTGCTCTGTGTGGCTTTTGTTCCCTGAAGGCTTTCCCCGCTGCTTTAGAGGATGAGAATGAAAATGGCAGCCTCCCAAACTCCAACCCCGGAGCCAAGAGCTCAAGGCCCCACTCCTGTGTGCTCCCCCAGGTAAAAGCAGTCAGTCACTTTTGTCTCCCTGGTCTCCGTCCGCTGTCTCTGTTCACCCAGCCTGTGACTGAGCAGTTGTATCTCAGGCCGGGAACTCGTTTGAGTCTCCAAACCCTGCAGACTCCTGTGGTGAACACCTTGAGCCTTTGCTCCACGGAGGAGGACTTGGGGGGGGGGCCCTCCCTGGTTCTGCTGCTTGCTGGGCCCCTGCTTGGAGAGCAGTCACCTGAGCATGCTGTGGTTCGTGGTATATGGAATCCCTGAGCTGAGAGCCCACTTCTGGGCTCGCTGATTCCAGCCGGCTTCTCCTGCTTCCACACCTGGGAGCTCTGCCCCACTAAGGCACCCCTGTTTTGTCTGGGATCCTGGGGATTCTGAGGCCATGCGGCCCCACCTAGGATTCTGCCCTCTTTTGCCACCTGGGTACTTTTCAGGCAGGGACATCCCTCACTGGAGCTGACTTCTCAAAAGTCTGACTTGGCATTCTGCTACTATGTCACTTTCCGGTAGCCAGCTTATGGAGGTTCCCTCCCCCTGCAGTCTATCTGCCCACATATGGCCTCGCATTCACTTTTTCGCACCTCCTCCTTATAGAAAGTAGTCACTTCTGTATTTGTAGAGTTGCAGCTTCTCCTCCATTCCATTCTGGTTGAGTTCACAGGTATTCACAATGGTTTGATAGGCATCTAGCTGAATTCCTGGGAGCAGACGAAATGAAGGTCTCCTAAACCTCCACCACCTTAGACTCTCTCCAGGAACGCATTTTAAATTGTAACCCAATACCTATAGAGATACATCACAAAGAAAGGTTGACAAAATAATATTTACTCAGGCCTGTAATACATTAGGATAGACTTTATTCTATTTCATTTGTGTTTGATTCTGTGCAACCTATGAATGTGTCCAACATTAGAGAAATGATTGACTTATTCATGGTATTTAGTATTATATATCTTAAAACATGATGCAGATATTTATTTGTAACCTAAAAAGAGTACAGTGTCTTGTTGAGAGGGAAAAGGCTGTGAATGAGTGTAAATATCATGCTGTTTGTTGAAAAACAAAGTTTGAGGCGCTACACAGGCCCCAAGGTTAACGTGTCTTTATTTTGTACAATTACAGTGCTGTGCTTTCTGTGTGTTTCCCTTTGAGACATAAAGGTAGAGAGCTAATATTTATTGACCATTTACTCTGTGTGCCTGGTGCGGGACTCAAAGCTTTCCATGAGTTATGATTTCATTTAATCCCTCCCCAAACCTGAGATGGTATAACCATCCATATGACAGAATGGAAACAGGGGAGGCTCAGAGACTCACAGCAACTTGCCTGAGGTTGGAGTGAAGAAAAGGGCAGAGCTGAACTCAAACCCACGTGTATCTGAGGACAGAGTCCATGCTTCGCACGTAAGGCTCTGCTGCCTGCTAGAGAGTAGACTGGAGGATGCATGCCAGTTAGGATGGGCTAATGTTACTGTGAGTAACTAGACGCCCCTCGTCTTAGTGGCTCCTACTAGGGAAGTATCTTAGTTTGCTCCTGCCACATGTCCGCATGGTCTTTCTGGGAGCAGGATAAAAGAGCACCCACCATTGGTAACAGCCAGGTGCTAGAGGAGATGGACAGAGGGGGTGCCAGACCCAGTTGTGCTAAGTGTTCTGTTCGAGATGGCACGCCTCACTCTCACTCACACCTCACTGGTCAGAGCACGTCAGAGGGCTGTATCAAACTTCCCGGGTCAGGGGACACTCTGACATGCCTTCGTGGAGCCTACTGGGGCCACCGCATGGTGCCAGCCCATCTGGGGGACTGTGCAGGGGCAGAGGAGGAGTCTGGGGGCATGGGTAAGAAATGACAGCAGGACTAAGTCAGGATGGGTTTGCTTTATCCTCAACCAGGTAAGATTTGTACGTCTCGGTCTATTAGGTTTGATTTTCAGACCATGCAGTCTTCTCACACCAAGATTCCAGGATATTCCCAGCCAAAGACATTTTTGATTACATTTTTATCATGCTCATATCATTCAGTTCCAATATAGCGCATTTTCTTTTGGATTTCTTTACTCCTATTTCATTTTAGAGGTACTTCAAAAATCAATTGTTTTTAAGATATATTTATTTGACAGAGAGAAACACAGCGAGAGCGGGAACACAAGCAGGG
>NW_027398300.1:0-12316 GCF_003265705.2 Callorhinus ursinus
TACCATTGTAGGTTACATATCTCTTCTCCCGAGCTGCTTTCAGGATTTTCTCTTTGTCTCTGAGACTCGTAAGTTTTACTATTAGATGTCGGGGTGTTGACCTATTATTATTGATTTTGAGAGGGATTCTCTGTGCCTCCTGGATTTTGATGTCTGTTTCCTTCCCCACATTAGGGAAGTTCTCTGTTAAAATTTGAGCCAATATACCTTCTGCCCCTCTCTCTCTTTCTTCCTCTTCTGGGATCCCAATTATTCTAATGTTGTTTTGTCTTATCGTATCACTTATCTCTCGAATTCTGCCCTCGTGATCCAGTAGTTGTTTATCTCTCTTTTCCTCAGCTTCTTTATTTTCCATCATTTGGTCTTCTATATCGCTAATTCTCTCTTCTGCCTCATTTATCCTAGCAGTTAGTGCCCCCATTTTTGATTGCACCTCATGAATAGCCTTTTTGATTTCGACTTGGTTAGATTTTAGTTCTTTTATTTCTCCAGAAAGGGTTTCTCTAATAATTTCCATGCTTTTTTCAAGCCCAGCTAGTATCTTTAAAATCATGATTCTGAACTCTAGGTCCAACATTGTACTAATGTCCGTATTGAGTAGGTCCCTGGCAGATGGTACTACCTCTTATTCTTTTTGTTGAGGTGATTTTTTCCCATCTTGTCATTTTGTCCAGAGGAGAATAGATGAATGAGAGAACAAAATGCTAACAGGGTAACAATGTCCCCAGAAAATATACTTTAAACAAATCAGAAAAGACCTGAAACCAAGGGAAAAGAAAGGGAAAGAAAGAAAAAAGAAAAAGAGAAAAAAAAGAAAAAGATAAAAACAAACAAAAAGAGAACAAAACAAAACAAAAACAGAATATGATCAAATATGATCAGGCTGGTGCCTAGATCAGTGGCACACACTAGATTTTGGGTGTATTTTGGTTTGTTAGAAGAAAGTGCCTCCCAAAATTTTAAAGAAAGAAAGACTTATATATGTACAAAATAAGGGTTGATACGATGAAGGGATGGAATATGACTGTAAAGATGAAAATTTTAAAAAAATTTTAAAAGGAATTGATATGAAGTTGTTTGAAATAAGAAAGAAGAGGATTTAAAAGAAAAAAGAAAGAAAGAAAAGGGGGGAGAGAATGTGATCAGGCAGGAGACTAGAACTAAGCCATACACTAGAGATTTAGGGTATATTTTGATCTGTCAGAAGAAACTGTATCTCAAAATTTAAAGAGAGAACAACTTATATATATGTGCCAAAAATAAGGGTAACTACTATGAAGGGATAGAATATGACTCTAAAAGTGAAAAATAAAAATGTTTTTTTAAAAAAAGGGATTGATAAGATGTTGGTTGAAAAAGGGAAAAAGAAAAATTTAAAAAAAAGACAGTTAAAAAAAAAACTTTGAAAGACAAAACATTCATGGTAAAAAAAGCCATGAATTCTATGTGCAGTATTCCTCTAGCGCTGGAGTTTTGCCATTCTCATTGATCGGTAAACTTGGTCTTGGCTGGCTATTCTTGCTGATCTTCTGGGGGAGGGGCCTGCTGCCGTGGTTCCCAAATGTCTTTGCCGGAGGTGGAATTGCCCTGCCCTTGTCAGTCCGGGTTAAGCAAGCTGCTCGGGTTTGCTCGGCTTTTGTTCCCTGCAAGCTCTCCGTACAGCTTTGGAGGACGAGAGTGAAAATGGCGGCCTCGCAATCTCCGCCCCAGAGGAGCCGAGAACTCGGGGCCCCGCTCCTCAGTGCTCCCACAGAGAAAAGCAGTCAATCACTCCCATCTCCCCAGTCTCCAGCCACACTCCGTGCTCACCCGGCCTGTGACCGAACGTTTCTATCTCTGGCACCCGACCCCGTGTGGAGTCTCCAAACCCAGCAGATCCCTGCGGTGCGTTCCCACACCGCTCCTCCCGGGGGAGGAAGGGGAGTCTCCCCGGATCTGCTGCTTGATGGGTCCCTGCTGGAGGAGCAGTGGCCCGACTGGGCCACAGATCACAGTTTATGGCAACCCCGAGCTGAGAGCCCACCCCTCGGCTCCATCTCTGCAGCCGGCTTCCCCGCTCCGATACCTGGGAGCTCTGGCGCACTCAGGCACCCCCGGTCTTTCTGTGACCCCGAGGGTCCTGAGACCACACTGTCCCGCGAGGGTTCCACCCCCCGCTTAGCCACTGGAGCGACGTCCCTCAGCGGAGCCGACTTCTAAAAGGTCTGATTTTGTGCTCCGCGGCTCTAGCACTTGCCAGAAGCGGCCGGCGGAGGCCCCTCCCCCGCCGTCTATCCTCCCGAATATCGCCTCGGATTCACTTCTCCGCACGTCCTACCTTCCCGTAAGTGGTCGCTTTTCTGTTCAGAGAGCTGTTGCTATTCTTTTCTTCAATCTCCTGTTGAGTTTGTAGGTGTTCAGAATGGTTTGATCCCTATTCAGCTGAATTCCTGAGACCAGACGAAATCCAGGTCTCCTACTCCTCCGCCATCTTGCTCCCCCGCTGTTATATAAATGTTCTGCACTGGGACATTCATCTTTGAGAGTGAAGGGGATGCTATTCATGTGCTGGGGGCCAGCACACAAGCATAACCCAGGCAGTCACCTCTCTCACGCCTCTCTTAGACTGTGGCATCCAGCCACCCATGCTGGCTTCCTCAGGGCTGGCATTTTCAAAAAGCTCCTCAACTGGCCCAGGGAAGCATACAACTTTGCACCCTCAGTGGAAGTGCAGATCCCTCCCACTGCAGCCCTGTCTCCTTTCTCTGTCATTATGGCAGCTTTAGACAGACAGCCTGTAAATTTTCTTCAGGTATAAGTCAAGTAAGAGTCCCAAACCTTCAAACTACAAAGGGTAGGAGTCAAGCTTTCTAGATGGTCCTCTTGAGTAAATCAAGTAATAGTCTCAACTCCCCAAAATTCAAAGGATAGGAGTCAAACTTTCTAGATGGTTCTTTTGAGTGCGTCCCCACTTGAAGGACTTCCTGCCTTCACCATGGGTGGGCATTTCTCCTACCCTGTCAACAACTCTCACCAAAGTACTCCTCCCAGTTGAGTTCAGTCCTCTAGCCTTCCCTTATACATTCTGAAGCTGACTGCCCAACCTATTAGCATGCTCCAGAGAGCTGGTTTGGTTCCAATTGCTTTTGGTTTGGGGGGCCTTTGAGGACACCGAATCAGCAAGAAAAGTTTCCCTTAACACCACAACCTCTACTCAGTTAAGTCCTTCCACAATCATGTCCAGCGGGTTGATGAGTCCTACTGTCTTGTTTAAAAATGAGAAAACAAACTGAGGTTTTCAGAGGGGAGGGGGTGGGGGATGGGATAACCGGTGATGGGTATTACGGAGGGCACGTGTTGTGACGAGCACTGGGTGTTATACACAACTAATGAACCGTTGAACACTACATCAAAACCTGATGATGTACTATATGGTAGCTAACTGAACATAATAAAAATAAATAAGAAATAAGAAAATAAAAGTGAGAAAATATATGTCATATGCCAAATCATACAGCTGGTAAGGGACAAAGCCAAGATGAGAAATCAAATCTTCTGACACTTAACAAACTTCTTATATACCACAGTTTCTCACTAAAAAGAAAGTGAAATACCCAATTTCATAAATATGGAGGGTGGGGTCAGTCAGCTATTGACAAAATGTATAAGAAAGAAAGCATTCTGCACTCAAGTATAATTAAGTCTACTTCCAAAATGTGCATATTTATGGTGTATTTTTCTCCCACACTAACAATTGTCCTATCATTCAGAACATTTCCTGTCTAACTATCCTACAACCAAACCTGCCAGGGTGGCAAATTCAACTATGAATAAAAAAAAAAAAAAATAGAAAACAATCTGCTGCCCCTCTCTGTCAATCCAAAAAATTAAACCCCAGATACTAGTGTTCTCCGTTCCAACACTATTTTTATTAGTGTGGGTCACCTTCGATGTTCTAAGAGCATTCTAGACCAAGGGTAAGATGGCAATGGTGTCATTTAGCTATCTACACCTCAACACAAGCAGGACCCCAAGAAGTTGCCACAAATGCCCCCTCCCATGGCATGAGGATGGGCACCCATTCCAAGCATAGACCTGAACTAGTTCAGGATGAACTTCCTTCTGGGCTTGGAAGAAAACTAAACTCTGACCAGTTATCCCAAGAAGTCCTTCCATGGGCTATTGACCTAGACCGTGAATACAAAATGAGGCAGAATCTATGAGGTAAGTGTGTGGGACCAGGATAGGCATTCTTCTCTTTACAAAATCAGAACAATGGAGCTCTGCAGATTCCCTAAGGAATTACCTTCTCAGCCTCTAAGCTGAGGTGAGGACCCAACACATCATTCTAAGAAAGAAGGCTGACATCTAAGGAAAGTATAGAGAGAGGGAAGCTGACCCTGTCCATGTAAGGGAGCGCTCTTCTCAGAAGGATGGTCCAGGCTCCTCTGTCTCCTTCTCTTTTGTAAGAATTGTCACCTATATTTTCTCAAAGCCTTCCCCTTTCTGCCCACTTTCTGTGCTCCAAGACATCACCTAACTAATTCAGATTCTCTTCATCTCTTCTATACCATGCATTCTCAACATGGCCTACTCTGAAGGAGGTGATAATCGGATTTTGGGGAGATGGGACAATCTTTCTTAAAAGTCTCTTTTTATGATGAAAGCACAAATACATATATACAGTACATAACAGATATATAGTATATCTGAATTAAAAATGTCATGGAGTTGGCAATTAGAAGGAAAGATGTCTAAAAAGACTATTTAGGGGAGTGATAATGAAAAAAAGGATGAGAGACACCAGTGTACACTGAAGCAGAAGTATCCTAATTGGCCTCCACTTCATCCTCCCCCTCAGCTGCCCAACCCTACCTCTTTCCCCCATTCCAGGACATCCTACACTTTCCCCAACAAGGGTGCTTCTAGAAGCACCACTCAAGCCTTGTTACACGAGGCTCAACTCCTCAGTCTCACATTTTCCTACTTCAGAACGCCACTCTCATCCCCAGTCAACCTGGGGGACTTTCGATTCCTCCCACACTTTGTATCATGTTGCTTCTTCTACTCCATGCCCTCTCAAACCACTTCTGCCCTTAAAAGCACTATAAATCTTTCAGTGCTCAGGTCAAGTACTCCTTTATGAAATCCCTCCAGGACATCCCCCAATAACATGTGTTCTTTCCTTTCTGACACTCCGTAGCACTTTGTACATTTCTACCATGATCCTCAATGACATTGTATGAGTCTGTTATGTGCTTGTTTTAGTCATACCCCAAACCCACTCCATGTAAAGTAAGGCTCCCTAAGGACAGAAATGATTAATTGATTATCCCTGAACCTGGTACTGCAGCCAGAATGACCACTTATACACTCTATTTTTCTAAAATTATTTATTTATTTAAGAGAGAGAGCATGCACTGGGGCAAGGGAAAGGGAGAGGGAGAAACAGACTCCCCATTGAGTAGGGAGTCCGATGCAGGGCTCAATCCCACGACCCCCGGATCATGACCTGAGCTGAAGTCAGACGCTTAACCGACTAAACCACCCAGGTGCCCCATCCACCTATATACTTTAATTGCCAGGACATATGAGTAGAAGTAATGAAACCAAAACCACAAACACTAACACTAAAGCAACAGTCATAGTTCCAAGATACAAAGTGATCAGGAGTAAAAACTATAATTTTGTGGTAACTTTAAAACAATTACATAAATAATCATCTAGACTTAATAAATGTTTGAGCTCAAGAGAGCAAGAATTGTGACCGTCAACCAAGTTGGTTATCATGTTGAAGATGATACACACCACCTTCAATTCATACAGCAATATGGGCTGGGATGAGGGTTGCTTGGGGGGGGGGGGTCATTTGAATTTTAAGGAAGAAGAAACTCAACCTCAAATTAATGAAAAGCAGAACTGGAATCTAAAACTGAGTATAACAGACTCTAAAAGGTCAAGTTCTTCCTTCCATACTGCAACTCCTCTGTAGGGAAGCCAGTTCTGTATGGCAGTGGTCATTTGGAGGAGCAAGCCATCTTTGGTGGAGTCATGATAATGAAGGGCCTTAAAACTCAGGCTCTAGAATCAAATAAGCTGAGCTTAATTCCCAGCTCTGCCACACCTTAGCTGTGGGACTTTGGATTCTGAACCTTATTTTTCTCAACCACAAAATGGGGGTAATTGATAAAGCCTTTCTGGAAGTTCTAGGGCAGATTCAATTTCCTTGTCTTTTCCAGTTTCCAGAGACTGCCTGTATTCCTTGACTTATGGCCCCTTCTTCATCTTTCAAAGCCAGCAAAAATGGGAATCCTTCTCATATGACATCAGTCTAACCTCTTTATTGTCACATTGCCTTCTCCTACTCTCTTCTGCTTCCCTTTTCCACATTCAAGCATCCCTGTGATTACATTAGGCTTGCCCAAATAATACAGGATAATCTCCCTATTGTATGGTCAGCTGACTAATAACCTCAGTTCTATCTGCCATGTAACCTAACAAAATCACAGGTTCTAGGGATTAAGTCATGACTATCTTCATGGGGTCATTATTCTGCCCACCAGACTGCTCCACTAATTAAAAAGAAGAGTAGCTAGTAAGGAATTGTAAGCAGAGCTGAAGGAGCTAAGGGAAGGAAATTGCATCCTTCACCACAATGACATACGGAGAAAGTCTAGAGCTCTGGCTAACTAGAATATATCTGATGCCATTATCTTAAATCAATGAGCCTTTTGAATGGAAGATGGTCAATCAGAGTTCTGAATTATGGCTTAAGGTACTAATTGTGTTAACGTCAGCATAGCATACACCCTTTCTGGGGCTCAGTTTTCTCATTTGTCAAATGGAAATGACACAAGCACAGAGAAATTTTGTGGAACAAATAGAACAACATGTTATCTAGCAGGAGGGGAAGAATGAAGGGGAGTAAGTCGGAGGGGGAGACGAACCATGAGAGACGATGGACTCTGAAAATCAAACTGAGGGTTCTAGAGGGGAGGGGGTAGGGGGGATGGGTTAGCCTGGTGATGGGTATTAAAGAGGGCACGTTCTGCGTGGAGCACTGGGTGTTATGCACAAACAATGAATCATGGAACACTACATCAAGAACTAATGATGTAATGTATGGTGATTAACATAACAATAAAAAATTTTAAAAAAGAACAACATGTATCACCTTCTAAGGTAGTGACATCACTAATAACCACAAGGATATATAGTGTACTTAATACCAAGTGTTATGGTAAGAGCTTTAACACTAGCTCTTGAATCTTCACAACAACCCAAGGAGGTAGTATTTATTAATTTACCCATTTTACAGAAAAAGAAACTGGGGCTCAGAAAGGCTAAGTAACTTGCCCAGTTGATGTATAGTAAAGCCAGGATTGTAACACAGTTTTATATTACTTCAAAAATCTCTACTCTTAACTAGGATATAGAATATAAATCTAAGCTATAAAAACTAGTTTGGGAGTAATTTATTCTCTTACTAAGAAACAAAAACAAAACTAAAGTCGTGAACCTACCCCCTGTGACACAATTACTAGAAACCCATTGTTCCAACCAACCACCCTGCTAGGAAGAGCTTCATTTGCTAACCACATTTAGGGTTCTGCACCAAATGAGGGAGTGTGAGTCTTAAGTGCTGTTTGCTTCTGAAAGGGCTGTGGACTGAGACTCCACAAGTTTCCATCTCAGGAAGCTCTTGCCTTAGTCACACTCCCCTCTCCCATGTAGATTTTTATCAAGAACAGACGTGTGATTTCTGTTCTAGACTGAGTCTGTTTTGCCTACTCTCAGGAAAGCCCACCATATTGTTTTCCAGAGCATTCTTTTCAAACAACAAACAAGGCAAAAATTCTTTCTGTTCTCCACTTAAATAGACATTATAGAGCTTTCCTTGCATGCACAATGTCTTTTTCATGTCTCTGGTAAATTATTTGCACGTGTTGTCTACCAGACCAACTGACTCTACTGAAAGCCCACCCTTCCTCATGCCTGGGATGACCTCTCACCCAAGAGGTCAGTGCCCAAAAGGCAGCATGGGCCAACTGTGCTGTGTGCTCCATTACCCATGAGATTATGAGTAATTGTGGGTAATTACTGAAGCAAATGAGTTATAGCTAATTACTAATGTGATCTTAATCCCAGCAACAAGTGAAAGCAAAAATGCACACTGACATTTCACTCTATACTATAATGAATAGAGCTTGCAGTTTTAGTTGATGCCAAAACATGCACTGTTATGAACAGTCTGAAATCCCAAGGGAATTAGATAGCTGAGTGTTTAAATGTGTAGGATTTTTCTTTCCCCACTTCAAATTTGCTATCAGGTATTTTTAAGGGCAACTCAACCTCCTTTTTACTCTAGGCAATTGCATGGGCTTTCTGCTATAGTTGGTAAATGTTATTAAGAGTCACCTGACTCTAGAATCTGCTAAAAATGCCATACTATAAGAATTTAAGGCATCATTTGTAAGGATAAAATGAAATAATAGATTTTAAAGTTCTTTGGAAAGATAAAAATACAACACAATTATAAGGTGTCATTATTATCCCCTTATAACTATGATCTATAATGCTCCATTAAAAATAGAATTTGCTAATTCTTGCATATAACGTTGTCAGTGATAACCAGTACATGCCTGGATAATGGTAAAATATAGCCTTTTTTGAGCAAGTAATCCGAGAGTATTTCCTGTCATTCCCTAAATCCAGATTTTAATTGCTCTGATTTGGAGATGCTTCCAACTTTTTAGGAGAGAGTTAGCTTTGAGACTGAACACAGATGAAGATAAGAGCAGCAAACATTACATACAGCAAAGCCAAGACTGAAATCCAGGTCTTCTGATAAGTAGCTAAGAGCCCCCAGGCAAAGCATGTAATCACTTTGAGTTACAGCTTTCATATGCTCTAAAAATGGGACTGATAACTTACATCTAAGAACGTTGCAGGGATGAAGTGAAATAAAAAGGAAAAAGCACTTTGGAATGTTAAATGCACATGAAATCAAGACTTCTATGAGCAGCAGGATATGCTATTCTGAGCAACATTAATAGCTTCGTCATGAAATGAGGACAATTACCTTCTTTTCCTGTCAAAACTGCTTTAACACCACGTTTCTGCATTTAAAGGATTTTGGCAAGAGTGAAGGTTTTGTTTGAGCTGCAAAACCAAATGGAAGAAATGAGGTTGTTACCAATTCTCTTCCGATTTGAGGCCAAAGGAAGGATGGTTTAGGCACTTGCATCTTTCCAAATGTTGTTGAATTTGGTTTGCAGCCTATGTCACCTCTTTTCATCTAGAAGTTTCTCTGCATTGTGAAATAAGTGCTCTTCTCTAGAGAGAAAATGGCCTCCATCAAACAAGGAACTTCCAAAAAGAATCCCTCCATCTTAATCTTTTGCAAAAGAGGTTTGGCCTCAAGGCCTAGATGAATTCAGAGGAAACAAATGGGGGTTGTAAATGCAATTGTTAACCTGTCCCTCCTTGCATTTCCTATCTTGCCAGAATCCAGATATTAGTGGACTCCCATTTTCCTAATGTACATAAATAAAAGCAAAGCTGGACTTGGGCAAATTTACAAAGTATACACTCACTCACCCCACGAATGTTTATGGAGGGCCTGTGTGTGCAGAACCCACTCTGGGTTCTGGAGACTCAACAGTGAACAAGACAGATATTCATCTTTTGTTCTAGTAGAGCATGAACAATAGGAAATAAATCAATAAACAAGAAAATGTCAGGTTGTAACAAATCCTTTCCAAATCGTTGGCATAAAGCCATGTGATGGGAGCAACGCATTGACCAGGGAAGTCCATTCTGGAGAACATTATAAACTGAAATCTCAGTGACAGGAGGGCTCAGGGACATGAACACCCCCTCTTAGGGTGTCTTCCCCACTTTTCCACAGCTCCTTTCCTTCTCTGCTTCCTCTGCTATAAATCAAGTTTCCTATGTTAAAGCGGCCTGCCCAGCCCAGGCCTTCCACCAAGCTGACCATCTTCTTAGCTTCTTGATTCACTCATTTAACAGACTCAAAAAGGGCTCTATCCTTTGTCATGACCTTAATCCTAAGTGTTGGACAACCTCAGACCCATGCCACAATGTTGGTATTATGAAATCTATTTTACTAATGGGGCCCATAAATAACAACCACAGCAACAACCAATATTAATTAGGTGCTACTTCTGTGTCAAAATCCAACAGATCAAAGCAACAATGGCCACAGCGATCATCAGAGACCTAGGACCAAGGGCCTTTTTTGTCATTTTCCTGGGCTACAGAAACTGCAGCTATTCTGTGCTCCCAAGGGAAAGTGACAAAGTGCCAAGATCAACTAGTATCTGCCTTAGGACAACTGTGGCAGTGAGGGATTGAGCCAGATTCATTTTTATTAAAAAAAGAAAATATATATATATACATATAACATTTTATATGTATCTATTTTATATAAAATTATATAATATGTATTTACTTTGTGTAAAATATATATTATAATGTATTTAAATATATTAAATAATATATATAAATATTACTAGCTCTTGAGTGCTTTGAATCCAACCAGTGTGATAGAATTATTCTCCAGTTCAATAAACTTTCAATGATTTCACACTTCCCACACTGTGGGGAAAAAACAGGTGATCGACAGGCCTGCCAGTGTTTCAGTCAGGGGTGGGGGAGAACCCACACTGTGTTGTTAAGATCAGAAATCCCACATTAAAAATCCCAGGTTGCCAGGATCCTTTGAAAAGAATCAGAAGTTCTGCCATCTTTGGGCCCCCATTTCTAACATGGCATCACCAGCTGGAATTGAAGATCAACTGTCCACAAATTTCCAGGAACAGCAATTTCTTTAATTGTCAGTTTCACATCATTTTCTAATTTTTGTTTTAGTTTCTTCTTTGATTCATGAGGGTTTTCAGAGTACATTTTTAAATTTCTCAACCTATACTGTGTTTTCAAGTTGTCTTTTTTGTTACAATTTCTAACTTAATTGCATTCTGTTTACACGACATGGTCTAAATGACACTCATTTTAATTTTTGTCGAGGATTGCTTTATGTCTAAAAATAAGGTTAATGTTCATAGATCCTCTTTACATTCTCCAATTACTGGGGGAAGTGTTCCGTATATAAAGTTAATATATATACTTACTGTTTATCTGCCTCATCTACAAATATCTGAGGGAGTAGTTTGAAAATCTCCCACTATGATGGTTGTTTTGTATATTTTGTAATTTCGTAAAATTTTTAATCTTTTTTAGTAGGCATATAATGATCTCCAAAATGTCTTTTGTCTTAAAATCAGTTTTTATCTAATATTAACCTGGCTATTCCAGTTGTGTTGAGTTCGTATATGTCTGGTATAATTTTTTCCACTCATATACATTCAAACTTTGATGTCTTTTTACACAGACTTATAAATAGTTCATATCTAAATCATCTGCTGCATTGATATTTATGTTATAAATAGTCTGTATCTGAATCTGCTGCATTGATGTTTGTTGACTTGTTCTTCCAGTGTGACAATATTTGTCTTTTTTTTAAGATTTTTTAAAATTTATTTATTAGAGAGAGAGTGTGTGTGAGAGAGAGAGAGATCACAAGCTGGGGAGAGGGGTAGAGGGAGAAGCAACCTCCCCACTGAGCAGGGAGCCTAATGTGGGACTCTATCCCAGGACCCTGGGATCATGACCTGAGCCAAAGGCAGATGCTTAACTGACTGAGCCACACAGATATCTAGTATTTGTCTTTTAACTATCAATTATAGTTTACTTATATTTGTTTTGATTAATGACATATTTGGATTGATTTTTACCACCTTGTTCAGTATTGTCTCTTTGTCCAAAGCTTTGTAGTTTATGCCCCTTGTTTTGCCTTCTTTTGGCTTCAGTGTTGGGTTTTTTTCCCTCCCATTTCACTTTTTGCTTCTTCTGATTTGAAAAGTCACAGTTTGGTTGTAACTTCTATTAGTGGTGTCCTGGAAACGATCACTATGCATATTTAACTTTTTTTTAATTTTTTTATTGTTATGTTAATCACCATATATTACATCATTAGTTTTTGATGCAGTGTTCCATGATTCATTGTTTGTTCATAACACCCAGTGCTCCATGCAGAACGTGCCCTCCTCAATACCCATCACCAGGCTAACCCATCCCTCTACCCCCCTCCCCTCTAGAACCCTCAGTTTGTTTTTCAGAGTCCATCATCTCTCCTGGTTCGTCTCCCCCTCTGACATACTCCCCTTTTCTTCCTCTCCTGTTATCTTCTTCTTTTTCTTTTTTCTTAAAATATGTTGCGTTATTTGTTTCAGAAGTACAGATCTGTGATTCAACA
>NW_027398301.1:0-952 GCF_003265705.2 Callorhinus ursinus
GCATCACAATTCCAGACTTCCAGCTCTATTACAATGCTGTCATCATCAAGACAGTATGGTACTGGCACAAAAACAGACACATAGATCAATGGAACAGAATCGAGAGCCCAGATATGGACCCTCAACTCTATGGTCAAATAATCTTTGACAGAGCAGGAAAAAACATGCAATGGAAAAAAGACAGTCTCTTCAATAAATGGTGCTGGGAAAATTCGACAGCCACATGCGGAAGAATGAAACTCGACCATTCTCTAACTCCATACACAAAGATAAACTCAAAATGGATGAAAGACCTCAATGTGAGACAGGAATCCATCAAAATCCTAGAGGAGAATATAGGCAGTAACCACTTTGACATCGCCCACAGCAACTTCTTTCAAGATACATCTCCAAAGAGGCCAAGATGTCCATCGACAGATGAATGGATAAAGAAGAGGTGGTATATATACACAATGGAATATTATGGAGCCATAAAAAGGAATGAGATCTTGCCATTTGCAACGTCGCGGATGGAACTGGAGGGTGTTATGCTGAGTGAAATAAGTCAATCAGAGAAAGACATGTATCATATGACCTCAGTGATATGAGGAATTCTTAATCTCAGGAAACAAAGTGAGTGTTGCTGGAGTGGTGGGGGGTGGGAGGGATGGGGTGGCTGGGTGATAGACATTGGGTAGAGTATGTGCCCTGGTGAGCGCTGTGAATTGTGCAAGACTGTTGAATCACTGATCTGTACTTCTGAAACAAATAATGCAACATATGTTAAGAAAAAAGAAAAAGAAGAAGATAGCAGGACGGGAAGAATGAAGGGGAGTCAGTCGGAGGGGGGAGACGAACCATGAGAGATGATGGACTCTGAAAATCTGAAAAACAAACTGAGGGTTCTAGAGGGGATGGGGTTGGGGGGGATGGGTTAGCCTGGTGATGGGTATTAAAGAGGGCACATTCTGCT
>NW_027398301.1:1052-12315 GCF_003265705.2 Callorhinus ursinus
TTAAGAGGGCACGTTCTGCGTGGAGCACTGGGTGTTATGCACAAACTATGAATCATGGAACATTATATCAAAAACTAATGATGTAATGTATGGTGATTAACATAAGAATAAAAAAATTAAAAAAAAAGGCTTACTTAGATATCTAAATACAAACATAATAGCATGGAATGATGTTTGTGATACATTATTAAATGGATAAGAGTAATTTGTAAAAAAAAAAAAAAACAAGGAAAGAAAGAAGAAAGAAAAGAAAGAACGAAAGAACGAAAAGAACAAAAAGAAAGAAAGAAAGAAAAAGAAAGGAAGAAAGAAAGAAAAAGAAAAAGAAAGAAAGAAAGAAATGTGTCTCTAACAGAGGGGAAGTTCCTTGAAAAAGGGGGAAATGGGGTGGGGACAGTATAGTTGTGGCCTCTAGGGGCAGCACTGTCAGCTGGACAGTTCCCTCAAGGTATGCTCATTACATCAAGAACACACAGCTAGCAAGTGGCGGAGCTGGAATTTGAACCCAGGTCTGTCTCCAAAGCTGGCTCTTTCCACTAAGTTACCCTGTCTCTTGTGACAAAAGAAGGCCCAGGCAGCGGTCCAAACAAAAGCCTCCTTCAGTTGGCTTTTCCCCACATTTCCTTATTAGTGGAGAATTCTCCTTCAGAGCAATGTCCAGCAATGTTCTGCAAGCTCCTAAGTGGCATAGCCAGAATTTCAAGCTGAGTATGCTGCACTTTGGTGTTCTCCTTGCCAAAATGACTCCAGGGCTGGGAAGTCCCATCTTCTCTATGTGTACACATTCAAAAGCCAAATGTTTCCTGACACACATACGGGTGTCCATGTAGATTAGACACCTGTCTGCCACAAGAGGCCTCAATCAGGTGTGGCCACTCATGATCTTAATCAACTCATAGATGCTGAGGACTAAGATTAGTTTTCTGGCAGACTGGGAAGGTGTGGCCAGCTGGCTTCCATGCCTCAGTGACAGTCAGTGCCTGTCTACAGGCCATGGCCTGACCTGGGGGGCACAGGAGCAGTCGAGCCTACCATAATGCTGCACGCCAAACCTCTATTTGGGAGGGACCCAAGGGGTAGATAAGTCTTTTTCTTCTGGAACTGCCTTCACATAATGTCCAAAATCCTGGCCATGAGGCACTCTTTGCTATTAGATGGTGGGCTCCGAAGCTGCTCAGGAATAGGCCCTGGCCATATACCATTCTGAGACTGATGGACTCAGTAAACAACACCACATCCTCCTGGGTGACTGTCAGAATTCAGGCCTATTGTATCTGTCCCTGGGCTCAATGTATTCTTTTACAGAAAAATTTTTTTGGAAAAAAGCCTGAAACCAGGAGCTTGCAATCCCACCTTTCCATCATGATGTGGTGTGGCAGGGGCTCAGAAATAGGCTGGCTTTACCAAAGGGAGGCTGGAGCCTACCACCCATAGACTGCCCTGGGCAGGGGCAGCCAGTGCAAATGGAGGCCACTGAGAGATACAACAGAGCTGCCCGTATCACACCAGAAGCTTCAAGCTGACCTGCTAACCTGACCTTAAAAATCCATCCTCACACCTCCTGGCCTCCCTGTGGGTCTGGGAGCAGACAGAGCAGGTGTGCAGACCATAGCCCCACTGGCCAGTGTCTGTGTCAGCAGCTTACCTGAGGCCTTCTAAGACCCCGTGGCGATGCCACGAGGACTGCTGCAGGAGGGACTTGGTTGCCACGGAGAACAGAATCAGACAAGAGGGAGATACGAGAGACACAAGGGGCCAGGGCTGGTCTGTTGATCCCCCACCAAGGAAAGGTTTCTGGTAATGAGGTCTGCTGCCTTTCAGGAAGAGACCTCTGCATGCAGCACCAGGTAGCAGTGGCCAATCCGCTCAGCGGCTGTGGGCAGGAGAGTTCATCTTCTTAACTGCTGAAATGTGAAGGCCACCATGTTGCCATGGTGATTTGTATTAGAGAACACTGTGGCCCACACGGATAGGCCATCGCTTCATATGCCTTCATTTATTTCCTCTTAAAAAATACATTTTAATATAGAGTCAAAACCAGTGCAGGTAATAAACATAACGAAAGGCAGGCCTGCTGTCTCCAAGGGGATCCAGCTACCTCCAGGAGACTAATTTAGAACTTGCGAGCAGAATGCTCATGCGCTCAGCAAAGCATTTGTGGAGCACAGAGCGCTGGCGAAGGGCTGGGCTAGGCTTTGTGGGAGACGAGTCAAATGCCACAAAGCACCTGTTTACCGGGAAAGACGAGAAGCTCATCCATAATAATGACAATAAAGGTACGAAGTACCGAGTTCTACCATTAGGGCTACCAAACGCACAAGAACTCAGAGGAGGAGAAGATTCCTTACAGTTAGGGTGATCAGGAAGAGCTACATAAAAGAAAGAAAGGAGGAGAGCACACAAGAACCCTTCCCACTGCCAGGCTTTGTTTTACGGGTCCCCCTCTCACTCACCACCAGGCCGATCCTGCCACTCTCAGCGGGAGAGGGGAATGACTCTGAGGGAGGAGGTGAACTGCCCAAAGACAGAGGTAGACAGCGGCCAAGTCAGGATTCCAGCCCGGGCTGGTCTGACTCTCCTCCCCACATTTAACGACCTCCCAGTGGCCTTGAACCTAGACCTGGAGAGACTGGCTGCATTTCAGAGAGGAAGTAGGGTGCAGGCCCTTCAGGCCGACAGCAAAGCCCAGACCACTAGAGGCAGGGCAGCAAAGGGCCTAGAGGAGACAGAGGTCCAGGCGGCAGAGGCAGGAAGTACATGAAGGTTCAGACACAGCCAGATCTGAGGGCCTCACATGCCCCCTATGGAGCTGGGAAGGGCGGACGGGTCAGCAGAGAGAATGAGAGCAGGGCTCTGAACGATGACGCTGGACAGCGGCTGACCAGACCCTTATGCTAGGCGCCCTTCAGAGTAGATTATGTGCTGGGGGCCCCCCAGAAGCAGGCACTTGCAGGCACTCGGCCTTCTCGGGACGATGGCACAGATGTGAAAGCACAGCATCAGCTGACAGAGGAAGCTGGGGCCTTTTGTGATAACTATCAGTGCCCTAGAAGTGGCTTTCTGACATCTGCCAGGAAAGCTTGTCATTTAAAAAAAAAGAAACGAGAGGGAAATCTAGCTGGCAAAACCCCAAGGTACGCGACTATAAAGAGAACACAACAAAACGGCATTCCTCCTTTCTATAGCGCTCTGCTGCCTTCTGGCTTTCAGTCATTAAGACAGACATGGGGTACCTGGGTGGCTCAGTCGGTTAAGCATCCAACTCTTGATTTCAGCTCAGGTCAGAATCTCAGGGTCCTGGGATCAAGCCCCACATCAGGCTCTGTGCTGGGTAGGGAGTCTGCTTGAGATTCTCTCTCTCTCCCTCTCCTTCTGCCCCTCCTCCCACCCCCTCAAGTAAATAAAAATAAATCTAAAAAAATAAAACAGACAGGCAAGAACATTTTGCAGAGTTACTGAGCCCAGAGCTCAGGCACCATGTTCTGCCCAGAGAGAGTGGTAGGTGATTGAGCAAAAGAAGCTTCCTCACCCTTACAAAAGGATCCACAGCAGGGCTCCTTTAAGTAACAAGTTTCCTGGTGCATTTAAAATAAGATTCCATTCATTTCCCACTGCTGTAGCTAAGCCTGTTCAAAGAACAGAGCTCAGGAACACGCTGATGGGAAACTCCTCTGTCCCAATCCCTCAAGCTCACACCCAGCATCTTAAGAAGCCCCAAGATTCTAGAAGCCCAAACCTCCCTGAAAGGAGACAAGCTTCCCTTACCGATGATAGCTGGCTGAGCTTGAAAAGGCCATCAGTGGGCACATCTGCTGGTAAGGAAAATGTGAGCTATGAGAAATTCAGGTGGTCACACTGACAGAGCCAAACAAAGGCTCCCTAGTCGGGACAACCACCTGGATGTTGGCGGTTTAAGTTTAGTCACGTCCAATATGACAAAGCCTCCATGCTCCTGGCTCTGTGCTGGGCTCTCATCATTCTCCTAGCAAATCTGCTTCAAGCACATAGTGTGCAGTGCTGCCAGGAGAAATAACACGAATTGCAACAGTCCTTGAGTACCTCGAGGAACATCTGGCCCGCAGATGGATGCAGACACACAGTGCTCCAAGGGAGGAGGGGACAGAGACAGAGGACAGGGAGGAGGAGATGTGGGGGAAGCAATCAGAGGAGCCCACAGAGGGAAGAGGACACCTGAGCTGGATATCAGCAGACGTCTTTTTCCTGGGCAGAGGACCAGGGAAAGCACCTTCAAAGCATAAGTCACATTCTAAACAAAACACAGAGGGATGGAACTGCGGAGTCTTCTGTGAATGGTGAGGATTTCTGTGCCTCCAGCAGGGGTGCAGGTCTTTTCCTTGGGGAAAAGCTGGGAGGAGGCCAGCAGAGGCCCAGTTAAGCACCTTGACTACCAAGCTACAGGGCTGGGACCTGATCATAGAAATGAAGGAGTGCCTTGCATAGTTTTGGCCAAAGAAGCAGCTTCATCAGATACGTGTTTCCGATGGATAATTCCAGAGCAGAAGGATGAATCCCAAGGGAACAAGGACTACTGACAGATCCGTTAGGGGCCATGAGCCCACAGAGAAACAGCAAGAGCTGAAACAACAAAAAAGAGGATTGATTGAAGAGGCAAAATCTAAGGTTAAGTGAATGGGACTCATAACTGGAACGAAGTGAGAGAGTGGGAGGAGTCAGCGATGTGAAGTGGGTTTCCAGCCTGCTCTTAACCCACCAGAAGAGCAGACGAGGGAGACGAGACAGAGACATGTGACCTGGACGTGTGGGAAAATTAGGAGCTGCCGGCACACGCAGGACAGCTGAAACCAGGGGAAGATAGGAAACACCCAGAGAGATATCTGAATAAAAATGGGATATATTCCTGGGGAGCAGCAATATTTAAGGGTCAGGTAGGAAATAAAACAAGGCTTTGCTGAAACCATAAGCCTGTAATAAAAGGACTTACATCCCTATGTTTTCCCCAAAGCTCATCATCACCACAAGGCTGGTCTCCACACGTTTGGGTGGGATTCATAAACTCCTTTCTATTTGTACTTCAACAGACAGACAAATTCCCTTAAGGAGGAGAGAGGTGATGACAAAGAGCTTTTAAAACAAACTCATGTCTTTCTGTTCTTTCAATACAGAGATCATTCCTACCTATATTTCTTTCTTACCACCTACAATTTCAGACCAATAACTCATCCTTGAAAAATGTACCTCAATCCAGACATATAAAATCTAGAAAAGCCACACATCAATATTCTTGATGCAATATGCCTAAGAAAGTTAGCTATGTCTAACGCTGGATTCAAAACAATCCCTTTGGGGAACTCCATCCTGTACCCAGCAAATGCTGAGTTGGATCTGCATTCTTCTCCACTTATTTTCCTGTCTGGATGAGAACTCACTAAGATCTAGCACTAACAGCTTCCCAACAGCTCCTGCAACTAACAGAGGTTTTACTCTGGGCAGACATCCTCCTGGCCCAAACTGAACTGGCTCCAGACCTCCAAGGCTGGCTCAAGGGCCCAGAACCAAGACTGTTAAGGAAGCAAACAGGCAAGGGCAGGCCCTGGATCCAACACATGTCCTGCCAGTCAGCAGCATCCAGGCTGCCCTGTGCAGGTCAGGAGAGTGGGCTCTTCAATGGGCAGTCCTGGCAATATTGCCTCCCTGTTTTCATTTGCAGAAATAAAGCTAAGGCCTTTCTCAAGGGGTATTTGTTACGATTCAAGCAGCTAGTGTGGGTGAAAGCACACAGTAGTGGCTACTGGTTACACTTCTTTCAGTTCTTCCTCTCCTTGGGGATTACAGTGTAGAGGTAATTATAACTTTTGGAAAACTCATTGAAGTAAGGTGACCATTCATATCCTATGTCTTCTTCAGACAACAAACTGCTCTAGCATATTTTAAAATGACAGCATGTATGTAATGTATTATTGACATTAATTCTGAATGGCCTTTTCCACAACCTCATTTGATCCTTAATAATAATCCTGCATAGTCAACAAGTAGGGACAGCATCCTTGTCAATAGCATAACAAAGCCAAGGCTCAGAAATGGACCAACTTCTCCAAGGTCACATAGCCAGAAAAGGCAAAATGGGGATCTGAATTCAAAACTTAATGTGCTTTTTTTTTTTTTTTTTAATTTTAGGATGTATAGACCCAGTGCTTGCTACAGGTGAGAAATTTCACAGAAAATATCTGATCTAATTTCTGACTCTAAATTCCATATCTTTCTATAACACCATGCTAACTACCTAAAAGGGATTCATACTTACAAACTTCCATTTTTACAAACTCAGTCAGATTTATAGTGCAGAAGGCAAGCATTACATACAGATAATCACAGTAGGTTCCAAAATGCCCTAGAATTCCTGGAGGAAGATAAGCTACAAACACCAGCACCCCTGGGATGACAAGACAAAATATACTGGGACATTTAAGGGTACATATAAACATCCCAAGGTGCCAATCAGCAGACAAATGAAGAAACAGTCTTCCACAAAATCTGACATCATCAAGTTAAATCAAGAAATGAAACACAACTCGAAAGGCACAAAATAAACAGGAAAACATTCTTGAGCTATACTAGAAGCCAGAACAAGATGATCCTGCCAATTTTTAATATGAGGTTAATAAGTGATCATGTGAAAAATATTTGTAATGTTTTTTCCTCCAAATTCAAAGTCACATGTGGACTATAGACTTCAGTCAGGCCACACAGAGAAGGGGAGGAAGGGAAACCAGATCTGTCTCCACATTTGCATTTGGGAGCCTCAGGAAAGGGCCAAAACCATTCCAGGAAATCTGGTATTTCTAAGATTTCATGGAGGACTGAGAATATGCCTGAACAACCTGGAAAAGAGCCACTGTGATATCTGTACATACAAAGAATTTCAAGGGTACAAGACTGGAAGAAAACTGCAGGTCCATAAACTTCATTAGAGGGTTTGTGGTTTTCCCTTCTAATACTAAAAGCTATGCTCTCCCCCCAAATGCCACCAGCAGGGTAGGGCTGGAAATAAAAACACTAAATCCATTTACAAATACCTGAAAGGAGGTGTGCCATGTTCTGGCATGGCTGTATGAAGAGCAAGTCCTGCCAGGTTAGATTAATCTTCTGGGCTAGAATAATAGGCCCACAAGCCGTAAGGCCACATTATCTCACTTTGGCAGGAAATCAGACCCTGTCCTCTCTGACATGGTCATCAATGACAAGGGTCAACCATGAGATAAAGTCTCTTTAAGCAAGAGGCTAAATGTCTGCAGACTGCATTCAGTTTCTATCAGTAAGCCACTGCCTTCTGGGGCCAGGGATTTCATAAACAGCACTGTGTAGGAATATATCCTTGGCCCAAATCTGTCAGCAGTCTCATCCCAAACATTGTTGCTAGTCCACTGGAGCACCGTAGATTAAATGCATAGATAAAAATTGGGGGCAGGGGAAAGAATGGGAAAATGACCACATACACAGGAAAAAAAGTTAAAAAGCAGTCCCAAACAAGTAGCCTGCAAAGCCAATTTTTGCCAACAGACACATTCTACTTGGTTAGCAAAAAAATTTAAACTAATTGCCAACACTTAAAAGCTGAGAGGTTCCACATAAAACTGTAGAAAAATCACATATTCTGTCAACAGTAAACCCGCATTTCTATCTGGCAACAATCAGCTGGAGCTGGAGACCAGCTCTCCTCTGGGCAGAGCAGGCAGCTTTGGTTTGCCACAGTCTACACCATTCCCTATTACTTACGTACCAGGTCAATTCTACCCAATTAATTCTGCATGGCTTCCACAGGCTTTGGAGTTTGTTAGCTCTTGGTTAGAATTATAATACTAGGGGCGGAGCAAGATGGCGGGGGAGTAGGAGACCTAGATTTCGTCTGGTCTCAGGAATTCAGCTGAATAGGGATCAAACCATTCTGAACACCTACGAACTCAACAGGAGATCAAAGAGGAGAGTAGCAACAACTATCTGAACAGAGAAGCGACCACTTACTGGAACTTAGGACGTGTGGAGAAGGGAATCCGAGGCGATATTCGGGAGGATAGATGGCGGGGGAGGGGCCTCCGCCGGCCGCTTCTGGCAAGTGCTAGTGCCGCGGAGCACAAAATCGGAACTGTTAGAGGTCGGCTCCGCTGAGGGAGGTCGCTGCAGTGGCTAAGCAGGGGGTGGAATCCTCCCAGGACAGTGTGGTCTCAGGACACTTGGGGTCACAGAAAGACCGGGGGAGCCTGAGTGCGCCAGAGCTCCCAGGTATCGGAGCGGGGAAGCCGGCTGCAGAGATGGAGCTGAGGCGCGGGCTCTCAGCTTGGGGTTGCCATAAACTGTGATCCACGGCCCAGTCGGGCCACTGCTCCTGCAGCAGGGACCCAACAAGTGGCAGATCTGGGGAGACTCCCCTTCCTTCCCGGGGAGGAGCGGCGCGGGAACGTACCGCAGGGATCTGCTGGGTTTGGAGACTCCACACGGGGTCGGGTGCCAGAGATAGCAACGCTCGGTCACAGGCCGGCTGAGCACGGAGAGCGGCCGGAGACCGGGGACAAGGGAGTGACTGCTTTTCTCTGGGGGCGCACTGAGGAGCAGGGCCCCGAGTTCTCAGCTCCTCCGGGTGGAGATTGGGAGGCCACCATTTTTGCCCTGGTCCTCCAAGGCTGTACGGAGAGCTTGCAGGGAACAAAAGCTCCTGAGATCAAACCCGAGCAGCTTGCTTAGCCCGGTCGGACAAGGGCGGGGCAATTCAGACTCCGGCAAAGACATTTGGAAACCACAGCAACAGGGCCCTCCCCGAGAAGATCAGCCCGAACAGCCAGCAAGCCAAGACCAAGTTTACCGATCAAGGAGAACGGGAGAACTCCAGCGCTAGGGGAATACTGCACATAGAATTCATGGCTTTTTTTTACTATGATTCATTAGTTCATCAAAGTTAATTTTTGTTAACTGTTTTTTTTTCTTTTTCCCTTTTTCAACCAACATCTTATCAATCTCTTTTTAAAAAAAAAAGATTTTTTATTTTTCATTTTTAGAGTCATATTTTATCCCTTCATAGTAGTTACCCTTATTTTTGGCATATATATTTAAGTTGTTCTCTCTTTAAAATTTTGAGATACACTTTCTTCTAAAAGATCAAAATATACCCTAAATCACTAGTGTATGGCTCTGTTCTAGTCTCCTGCCTGATGACATTCTCTCCCTTTTTTCTTTTTTTTTCTTAACTCTTTCTTTTTTCAACCAACTTCTTATCTTATCAAGTCCTTTTATAAAATCTTTTATAATTTTCACCTTTACAGTCATCTTCTATCCGTTCATTGTATCAACCCTTATTTTGTACATATATGTCTTTCTTCCTTTAAAATTTTAGGAGGCACTTTTTTCTAACAGACCAAAATACGCCCAAAATCTAGTGTGTGGCACTGATCTAGGCACTAGCCTGATCATATTTGATCACATTCTGCTTTTTTTGTATTATTCTGTTTTTGTTTTTATCTTTTTTTTTTCTTTTTTTTCTTTCTTTTTTCTTTCTTTCCCTTTCTTTTCCCCTGGTTTCAGGTCTTTTCTGATTTGTATACAGTATATTTTCTGGGGACGTTGTTAACCTGTTAGCATTTTGTTCTCTCATTCATCTATTCTCCTCTGGACAAAATGACAAGACGAAAAAAATCACCTCAGCAAAAAGAACAAGAGGTAGTACCGTCAGCCAGGGACCTACTCAATACGGACATTAGTACGATGTCGGACCTAGAGTTCAGAATCATGACTTTAAAGATACTAGCTGGCCTTGAAAAAAGCGTGGAAGTTATTAGAGAAACCCTTTCTGGAGAAATAAAAGAACTAAAATCTAACCAAGTCGAAATCAAAAAGGCTATTGATGAGGTGCAATCAAAAATGGGGGCACTAACTGCTAGGATAAATGAGGCAGAAGAGAGAATCAGCGATATAGAAGACCAAATGATGGAAAATAAAGAGGCTGAGAAAAAGAGGGAGAAACAACTACAAGATCACGAGGGCAGAATTCGAGAGATAAGTGATACGATAAGACGAAACAACATTAGAATAATTGGGATCCCAGAAGAAGAAGGAACAGAGAGAGAGGCAGAAGGTATATTGGAGCAAATAATAGCAGAGAACTTCCCTAACGTGGGGAAGGAAACAGGCATCAAAATCCAGGAGGCACAGAGAACCCCTCTCAAAATCAATAATAATAGGTCAACACCCCGACATCTAATAGTAAAACTTACGAGTCTCAGAGACAAAGAGAAAATCCTGAAAGCAGCTCGGGAGAAGAGATATGTAACCTACAATGGTAAAAATATTAGATTGGCAACAGACCTATCCACAGAGACCTGGCAGGCCAGAAAGGACTGGCAAGATACCTTCAGAGCACTAAACGAGAAAAATATGCAGCCAAGAATACTATATCCAGCTAGGCTGTCATTGAAAATAGAAGGAGAGATAAAAAGCTTCCAGAACAAACAAAAACTAAAGGACTTTGCAAACACGAAACCAGCCCTCCAAGAAATATTGAAAGGGGTCCTCTAAGCAAAGAGAGAGCCTAAAAGCAGCAAAGATCAGAAAGGAACACAGACACATACAGTAACAGTCACCTTACAGGCAATACAATGGCACTAAATTCCTACCTTTCAATAGTTACCCTGAATGTAAATGGGCTGAATGCCCCAATCAAAAGACACAGGCTATCAGACTGGATTAAAAAACAAGACCCATCGATATGCTGTCTGCAAGAGACTCATTTTAGACCCAAAGACACCCCCAGACTGAAAGTGAGGGGGTGGAAAACCATTTACCATGCTCATGGACACCAAAAGAAAGCTGGGGTGGCAATCCTTATATCAGACAAACTAGATTTTAAAACAAAGACTGTAATAAGAGATGAGGAAGGACACTATATCCTACTTAAAGGGTCTATCCAACAAGAAGATCTAACAATTGTAAATATCTATGCCCCGAACATGGGAGCAGCCAATTATATAAGGCAATTAATAACAAAAGCAAAGAAACACATTGACAACAATACAATAATAGTGGGGGACTTTAACACCCCCCTGACTGAAATGGACAGATCATCTAAGCAAAAGATCAACAAGGAAATAAAGACTTTAAATGACACACTGGACCAAATGGACTTCACAGACATATTCAGAACATTCCATCCCAAAGCAACGGAATACACATTCTTCTCTAGTGCCCATGGAACATTCTCCAGAATTGATCACATCCTAGGTCACAAATCAGGTCTCAA
>NW_027398302.1:0-11129 GCF_003265705.2 Callorhinus ursinus
CTAGAGAACTTGCAATTAATTAGATTTTCCTTATGACTCATTTTTGAGCTTCAGAAGCTTATCTAATGTGCCATTAATATGAAGACTCTAAGAAGTTGTGCAGTCAAGAAATGTATTTTCTTTGTTTATAGGGATTTCAAAATGTATTTAAGACTAGAATATTTCTCTTTCTAACCCACCCACTCAACTGTGCACTCAATGAGATGGCTCTTCAAGACACCAGACTAGAGAACTCTATGTTAATTTTCTTCTGAACTTGAGCGCTGTCTCTCATACTTTACATTGCTGGGTACTGCACCATTGATAGTTTCTTACCCTGCCCAGGACTTGAATGCACACTCCTTGAAAGAAAAATGAGATTCAGAGTGAGTCAGTCTTGAAAACATGAAAAAGAGATTCCGTTCAAAGCAGACAAGTTTTCAAGTTAGAAATCTTTGCAGACTGTAAGGTGTAATTTCACTACCATTGTCAGAACATTCTAAAAGTGAAATTAGAAAAAACAATGCTTCTTTTCAAAATAAAAATAAATAAAAATCACAGACATTTGGAAGTCAGAATTTAAGTAACAACATCATAGGTTTTAATTTTAATTAGTTTACCCTAATTTAGATCTAATATTGGCTTTCTACTTAAATATCGGTATTTTAAAATCATATTTTATGCTTTTAGTTTTGTTATTTTTGCATATAACTCTGTCAAGTCTTAATCAAAGTCTGAAGAAAAAGCTTCTTCAGAGAATTGACAGAATAACCACCACTTCTTGAATGTCGATAGCAGAAAATTAACATTGGACAGGAAGTTAAGAGATGTTCATTCCAGTCTTGTTTGGTCACTAAATATCTAGGTGACCTAAAGCAAATGAGTTAGCTTATTTGTAAAATGAAGATACCTAATGACCAGAGTTGTTGCTTTTATCTATAATATCATATGATTCCAAACATAAGAAAATAATATTCTGAAGCACACTTCTAAGTTATAAATGGAATTTCCACCAGACGAATGTGCAGGATTCCAATGTGGCTTGAGTTTTTTAATAACAAAATGAGCATGTGTTAAATATGTATTATGGCTTATGCAAAATTTTTCAAACATTATATTAACTCTTAGAATAGCCCTGTTTTAATGATATTTTCTCCTCCATTTAATGGTAAAGGAAACAATAGTGCAGACAAGTTAAATTTCTTGTCCATTAGTCACAGAGGGAGAAAACTCTGAGCTGAATCTCAAATTTTAAGTATCTCACTCCAAAACCAATGGTTTTTCTACACTGCCAAGGAGTTTTTAACTAGTGCATACAATTATTCAGTTGTGTCAAATAACACTGCAATGATTGTTTCTTGCTTTCCTTTCTAATTATTTTTAAATGAAAGCAGTTGCATTTAGCAGGAAATGTGTTCATCTCTCTTTCTTTTCCAAAGAGCAAGGGGTACCTTAAAAGCATTCCTGAGGTTTCTTTCTCAAAGTGGAGGCTTCTTTTGTTCTCTGCAACTGATACAGTCTTCGTCTACCATTTCCTCTGTTATAAATGTGTTAAACAGACTTCAAGGCTAGTAAAGTGTTACATTATTGTCTTTGGATTGCTGTCATTAGTACTTATCTAATTAGAATAACATTGCAAAATAAACCATTTTTTCCTTCAATATGCATTATATATGGTAGAAAGTCCATTCAACACTGTGTGTTGTTTGATTATAATCCACTAAAGTTATCTACAAGATGTAGTTGAGGCACTTCTGAATTCTACCAGCCATTAAGAGCTCAGTGGTTCACAATCAGTGCACATCTGCTATAGATTTCAACCTAGTATACTCAGTTCCTCTCATGAGTTCTCTTTGGGTACCAAAGAGAGCTTTTAAACAGTCACTAATGAGTCCTGATGCATCCCCTGAGATTGTATTTGTGCACACATACAGGGCAAAGTAACCATTATATAAATAACTTCAGTTACTGGAACCACTCCAGTATTATTTAATCCACATTTCAATACATTAATTACACAGCACCCCCATGAAGTATGCAAGTGCTTTTATTTCCATAGGCAAACCAAAGTAATTAAGCTAATTCTAAGTAAATTAAGTAAAACGAGGTTACTGGGGAAGTCAACAATACATTTGCCAAGGGTGGAATTCAGGATTTTTGATACCCACTTTTAAACTCAAAAGGTGGTTTCAGAGACTATACAGAGTTTATATACATATATATATATGTATATATATATATATGTATATATATAATTTATTGGGAATACAATCAGGAGGCATAATCTGACTATAGAATCATCAACCAAATTTTAATAAAGATTACTGTTTAGCAGCATCAATATAATGAAGGGATGAACAGGATTTTAGAGAATTTATTTTGAAATTTATCTAAACATGTTTGTGCAAATACATGTGCAGGATTAAGTGAGAAGCAGTGTTACTTTTTTTTTTAATTCACCTTGGGGAGCCTGGGTGGCCCAGTCAGTTAAGCATCTGCCTTCAGCTTAGGTCATAATCCCAGGTCCTGGGATCCAGCCCCACATTGGGCTCCCTGCTTAGTAGGGAATCTGCTTCTCCTTTTGCCTGCCATTCCCCACTGCTTGTGCGCTCTCTCTCTCTTACAAATAAATAAATAAAATCTTTAAAAAAAATTCATCTGTATTTGTCACATTTTTCTTATTATTACCTTCAGTTAGCCAACATAAAGTACATCATTAGTTTTTGAGGTAGTGTTCAAAGATTCATTAGTTGCATATAACGTCCAGTGCTCAACACGTGTTCTCCTTAATACCCACAACATTTTAAAGCAGAATGTGACTTGAGCCCTACATTTGCATCCACAAATCTTGCTCTGAGTTATTTTTCAAACTGCTTTACAACATGCCCAAGCAAGCTTATAATTTTGCTATTTTAAACAATGCCTTTGTTTTGAAGCAAATCCTATAGGTAGTTAGTTCCATCAAGTTGGTTCAGCTGAACATACCATTTTCTAGAGGTCTGGTACGTGCAGTTCATAACTACAAGGGATAGGAGACCTAAAAAGTAGATCCTAGAAGATGAAAGTTGTTTGAGCCAGTATTTTTCTTTTAAACATCAAGATATATCTCAGAACACTTCAGTGACAAAAGATTTTGTCTAAAGAAATCTTACTTTTAAAGCTGAGGAATTAGTTCCTATTAAAATGAAAGAAAGACCATTTTAAAATAAATTTTTTGAAAATATTTCTGAATTGTTTCCTCATGCAAAATTTTCTTGTTCTATCATCATAATCCTGTTAAAAGAGCAAATTTAAAAGCCACCAGGCTATTGGTGGTGTGCATCTTAGGGCATAGTATTTGCATGATATATATAAATATATTGTGTTTATGGAAGTCTAATAGGCAAGGAAAGAACTCCTGTAGAGTCTGCAATTTAACCATTTTCATATCACTATTCACCACCTATAATTTCACCCAAATTATCAGGTTCTGTTAAGTTTGTTAAAAAAAAAAGAAAAAAAAAACCCAACCAACCAAACAAACAAATGGAATGATGAGAAGGATCTGCAGATCTGGACACATTAAATATAAAAAATACATAAGTAAAGTGCAAACAGAAAACCATATTTTCATTTAGTTTGGAGAAAAGGGTCTGATCCAGAGGCCATCATTCCAATTAATTTCCAATTAAGTAAATCTGAATTTGGAAACCTGCAGCAAACAAAATGATTGAATTCCTAATGTGCATACTTGACTCTAAGGAAGATTCAGAAGAGCATATTTTGGTCCCTTCAAAATACGTGTACACATAAATCTCTGAAGGGAATATATACTGGGTTACAGATACACAGTGGGAAAAATGATTTTAAAAATATCATAAACCAGGAAAAAATGTCTAAGATTTCTAGTTATTTTGTTCAGGTCTAAGTAATATTTCCAGTGCTTCTACTGGTACTTAAGACAATTAAAGGTTACTATCAAGACAAGTGAACTCAATTTGTACCCTTAGAAACTCATGTGCTTTGTTCCAAGAACTAATGATTTCTGTATGGTATCAGACAACTCTCAACTGCTCTGCTAAAGATTCTGAACCCATGCTGAGAACAAATGCTGCAAATCTCAAAGTCAACACAAGTGGAAGATGCAGAAGTGGTAAAACAAACAAGCTCAATTTTTTCAGACTCTCATCCAAATAAGAGCAAGGGCAGTGACTTCTCAATCAGATAGCTGTCTTGGCATGAGAGTCATTGGTTCTTTAGACTAAGCAGAAAGAAAAAAAACAGAATAGAAAAAAAATCATACTCATTAGGCTGTCAGGATGTGTGTCGTGAAGATAGTTGCTTGAAAAGAAATAATAGACTGTGAAGATGAACATCTTTCTAAGCACCACTCAAATTGTCTCTGGTCATAGCACATTATTTCACTTGTTTTAGGCCACAGGATGTGCTGTAAAGCAGACTCTATTTCTCCAAGGAATGGAATTGCTTTTTAATTATTTCTGGCTCAACAGAGGCACAAATCAAAGAAGCAATGTTTTTCATTCGATCAAATGGCGAAATAAAAGGGGGGGAGTGATTAAAAAATAATAGCCTCCCAGACATATAGGCAAAAATATAAGGATATTCCAGGGTTAAAACAGTATAGACATTTTCCTTCCCTCTACCCCTCTCATCTTTCCTCCTCATGTTGTACATTTGATCAGAATAGGTAAAGAATAGATGTTTAAAAAGAAAAAAAAAAAGAAAAAGAAAAAGGACCCCCAAATATATAGACAAAAATATTCCAAGATTAAAATAAAAGAAGAGAAAGATAAACGCCCTCCCCCTCCATCAGAGACTTGCTTTCCCAAGTGACTTACAGTAATCAAAATGGCTGAAGAACAATGATTTTAAAACAAACAACAAAAACAATAGTCTCTCAAACATGTAGGTAAATAAAACAAAGGCATTCCAGGATCAAAATAAAAGAGACTAAAGATAAACCCTTTTCTCTCTTTCACCCTTCCCCCATCACACTGAATATTTTTCTCCATGTGCTTTCTGTGTTCATATCCATGACACTTTGAATTAATTCTTTCCCCTGAGGGATGGATTACCTTATCTAGCTTGGGCATTTCTGTAGTTGACAATGTACCCACGAATTAATCTGAATATAGAAACTAATTACAATAAAATCTGTTCAGTGTTCTCACTTAAAACATTTCCTTCCCCTTAAATGTTGATCTTTAAAAGACCAAGGCAACTGGCACAAAGGCAATGTTTCCCATTTAAGGAAATTTTTATTCTTCCAATGCTGATATGCATTATTTTCAGCGAGAGAGTCAGTGAGGTAGCCTTATGCTTTAGGTTATCAGGGCACAGTTTGGGTAATTGCACCCACATGGTCTAAAAGGTCAAAATAGCTAAAAGTTTTAAGGAGAATTTAATGACAACGTAGAGGGAAAAAATGGTTGACATAATAGAAGTAAAAGTCATTAAATCGAAAGGAGACAATTGAAGTCATCTATCCCCTTGGGTGCTTCTTCACATTTCCCTCTCCCCACTCCATAATCTGACAGATGAAGAAATAGAGAAGTGTATATATAGTTGATGATCCATTCAGGAGTATATATAAATATTTTGAGACAAATATGTATATATCTTCTTCTTAAGATATCATGAAAATATATTGAATCTTTAGAATGGCTTTGACTTCTCAAAAGATTCAAAACATTGTTACCAAACTTTTATCAAGTTAGAAAAATAAATATTCCCTATGCATATTATGGCCCCCACATGTTTTTATATCCAAGATCCTAGGACTACATAATGAATATAGTTACATGATCAGCAGTAAAAAATAATTTGCTATTTCTTGTAGAATCCTAGAATATAAAAGTTCATAGGAAATTTAGAGTAGCCTAACCCAATCCTCTCAGTTATGTAGATTAAAAATAATGAAAATAAAATAGGTGACATTTCCCGCCCAGAGGTTCCTAGGCTGGGCCCTAAATTCTTTGTTTCTAAACCCATTCCTTTTCCCACCATGCCTCAATTATCTCACAGTCTGATGTACACACAGGCAACACAGATAATTACATTCAGGTGGGAGCAGATTTATCTTTACTCCCATGGAAAGCTTGGTCTGAAGATGCGCCGAGATGGAGGCCCTGCTTCAACTCTAAGCCTGGCAGGGGGAAAAAATAATCAGGAAGGAAATACCTAGAGACTCATTGTGTCTTTCTTACCCTATCCATAAATTGATCTCCTAAACCTGAAGGCAAAATAGAAATCACCATTTTAATTACCTTAAGCAATAGCAGTAGATTGTGTGCACCGAAGATCTGTTACATCGTATGTATCTTTGTTAATGGTAGATAAAAACAGCTCAGATTTTTTTTTCCAATTCACAAATACCGTCTAGAGAATTTAATAACTAACACAGCATTCTGCAAGCTGGCTTCTGTTCCCACCAGTCAAGGGCAGCTCTTGTCTCAAAGTCTTCTTTGCTAATGACCACTTTTAAGGTATAGAGGTATTTTGTTTCTGTATATCACTTGACATTGTTAAATAATCAGAATCCTGATATTTTTCTTCAATAACCCATCCCTCCATTCATATTTTAGAAATGCCTTTAAAGTGACAGATCCCCAGGATGCAACAGATAAGCCCTGTTCCAATATTCCAGGAGGATCCCCTTGGTGGAACACGTGTCTAGACTATTTTTGCTCTTACTATATTTTTGACAACTTGGGCTTCTTCTCTCCCTCATTCATCTGCATCTTCCATTGGAATCAGAGTTCTGTTCTCAGAATAATTCTTTTCTCACTTTATGATTTTTTTCTTGGCTTTTTTTTTTTTTTTTGTATTTCTGTGGTTTCAACAGGACCTGTGTTGGTTATTTCTAAGCACTCCATTATTGTTTCTGATTTTAGAGTCTTAATATATGGCTTCCTCCATTATCTTCATTTGGTCTTTACTTTCAAGTGTCTGTTCAGATTTTGCACATCTCTACTTTGGTGATTTCTCAGTGTTTCAAATTCACATCCCAGTCAAACTTTGGTATGTTTCCTCTGAGACTTGTTCATCCTCCTGAATTTCTTTCCACATAAATTGCATCATCCTCCATTGGTTATCTAAACCAGATAATTCAGTCATTCTTGGCTACACCCTCATTTTTAGACCTTTACATGCACTTGGTCCTTTAGTCCTGCCAATAGACATATCTCTGGAATCTGCCCATCCTCGCCCCAACTCGCCTGTCATATTCTAGTCGTGGCCCTTATTTTGTCTCAAGAAAAAGCTCTAGGTAGTTGCCCACAACTTTTTAAAGGATAGCAATATATATAAGATAACCTCTAAATATATAATTCTTAGGGGAAAATATCAGTCCCAGAAAAAATGTATGCAGAGGCAGCTTCTTTGTAGGAGAAATGGTGGAAATTATCACACAAAATAGATAAGACTACTCCCTGACACATACTTAAATGATTCAAGAGTCATAATTAATTTTTGACAATACTAGAAGCAACTTTTAACATTACTGGAAGTAGTATTGATAAGCTAAGATTGCATAAATTTTGGTCTGTTTTGGTTAATGTTTTCCATTGGATGAATATTTATGGGATTCAATTTTAATTATGAATATAACTTGTGTAGTCCATGGAATTTGTAAGAGCTGATTTTTGCTTATATTTCTTTTTTTCTTTTATTTTTTTATTATGTTATGTTAGTCACCATACATTACATCATTAGTTTTTGATGTAGTGTTCCATGATTCATTGTTTGTGTATAACACCCAGTGCTCCATGCAGAATGTGCCCTCTTTAATACCCATCACCAGGCTAATCCATCCCCCCACCCCTCTCCCCTCTAGAACCCTCAGTTTGTTTCTCAGAGTCCATTGTCTTATATTTCTAATATAATGTGTATGTACATATGTTGTTGATTGCACCAACTTAAATGTTTTTTAACTACCTACAAAGAATGAACTATCAAAAATTAAAGCTATATTCTTGAGTTTTAGTTTGTCTAGTCTTTGAATACTAAATTTTATTTAAAATTATTTTTTAAGAAAAATAATTCATTTTTCGATTCACTTTAAAAGGGCAAAGATAAAAGCCACAATAATATTGTAGATCATTTTTATCAGAAATTTTTATCCTAGATATGTTTGAAAAAGTTTAAGAGCTCTAATAAAGAAAGACTGACATCCAAACTTCTAAACATTTCACTAAATGTCAAACCCTTAAGGTTTCTCGCTCTCACCTCCAAGCTCCCCATAATGGCCCTCATCATTCATGTCAGCAGGGGCTGGTTGAGAGGCTTGTCATGGCTCCACAGTGTCATTCTTCAATTTACTCATGTGTTCATCGTGTAGTAAGGAATAAAAAGTCTTGCAGGTAAGCACATTAGGCCCAGAAAGCAGCATCAAGAAACAAATTTTTAAGAGAAAGATTTTTCTGGTTACATACCTGAAGCCACAGATATATATTAAGTACAGTTATCCCCTGTCAAAATTTAAATAAATGTGATTTAATAAAAAGATTTGTTTATTTATTTCAGACAGAGAGAGAAAGGGAACTAGAGGGAAGGACAGAGAGAGAGGGAGAGAAAACCTGAAGCAGACTCCATGTTGAGCACAGAACCCAACACAGGGCTCGATCCCATGACCGTAAGATCATGACCTGAGCCAAAGCCAAAAGTCAAGGCTTAACCAACTGAGCCACCCACGTGCCCCCAAATAAATGTGATTCTTAACCTAGTATATGTCAGCTTTTAGTAATGTTAAACATGAAACTGAAAGTATAATTAATTATGCTAGGCATTTAAAGAGAGAGATTCATTATGTGCTTTTTAGAAAGTATTGCTTGATATTTAACCACCTTTGTCAAAAGTGTCCAGAAATATTTCAGATCCCTGTTTCTTCTCAAATTTCCACCTTCATCCTCTATTTAGATAGGACAGCATTTTAGCATCTCTTTTTACTTCAAGCAATATAGTTTTAGTTGAACACAGGCTGCATTTCATTAATATACCTTATTTCTAGTTTTGACCTTTCACTGTGACTTCCAGCTTAGAAAAGAACTTAAGGCAACCATAGGAGTGAGAACTTGAAGGGGATTATTTTTCAGATCTCCCTTTGCTATTTGGAGGTCAATTGGCTGGCATCAGGAAAGACAAGGTTACTGTATCTAATCATAGTTACAGCAATGCATGCTGTTAGGGCACTGATATTAAGAAGAAACGGAGAGAAACTTTTTTTTAATGGAAGTAGAATACAGTAAAGGTTTAAAGGCTCAGTAACTAAAGCAACTACCCTCATAGACTGTAGGGATGGCTTAACAAGCTAGCATTGACCCTAGGTGCCTGAAGTTTCAAATGCCCCAGATTGACAGTTGGCCTGGAAATGGTAACCCTGTTAACCCAACATGATTCTGAATTTAGAAGTACACTGAAGAGGATCAGTCTTTCTCACTTTCCTGTAAAGAAGTAAGAAACAGGCTTTTCTGTGCTTGAACAACCTTGCCCATTAGGGAGCAGTAAATAAAATCCACATGTATGAGATGGATTCATCCAGTGTTCTGGTTGTTTTTTATGTGGATTTTTTGCTAGCTATTATCACATATAGGTCATAGGGATACTATTTAGCGCGCGCACGCACACACACACACACATTAAGGCATCTTGCAGAGTCTATCAACTAAGCAAGACATCAATTAGAAAATCATGTTTTAAAAATTACAAAATAAGGGGTATGCAGGCAAGATGGCGGAGGAGTAGGAGACCTGGATTTCGTCTGGTCTCAGGAATTCAGCTGAATAGGGATCAAACCATTCTGAACACCTACGAACTCAACAGGAGATCGAAGACAAGAATAGCAACAACTCTCTGAACAGAGAAGCGACCACTTACTGGAAGGTAGGACCTGCGGAGAAGTGAATCCGAGGCGATATTTGGGAGGATAGACGGCAGGGGAGGGGGCCTCCGTCGGCCGCTTCTGGCAAGTGATAGAGCCCCGGAGCACAAAATCGGAACTTTTAGAAGTTGGCTCCGCTGAGAGACGTCGCTCCAGTGGCAAAGCTGGGGGTGGAACCCTCGCGGGACAGTGTGGTCTCAGGACCCTCGGGGTCACAGAAAGACCGGGGGTGCCTGAGTGCGGCAGAGGTCCCAGGTATTGGAGCGGGGAAGCCGGCTGCAGGGACGGAGCCAAGGCGCGGGCTCTCAGCTCGGGGTTGCCATAAACTGTGATCTGCGGCCCAGTCGGGCCACTGCTCCTCCAGCAGGGACCCAACAAGCGGTAATCCGGGGAGACTCCCCTTCCTCCCCGGGGTGGAGCAGCGCTGGAGTGCACCACAGGGATCTGCTGGGTTTGGAGACTCCACACAGGGTCGGATGCCAGAGATAGAAATGCTCGGTCACAGGCCGGGTGAGCACGGAGTGCGGACGGAGACCAGAGAGACAGGAGTGACTGCTTTTCTCTTGGGGCGCACTGAGGAGTGGGGCCCCAAGTTCTTGGTTCCTCCGGGTGGAGATAGGGAGGCCACCATTTTCACCCTGGTCCTCCAAAGCTGTTCCGAGAGCTTGCAGGAAACAAAAGCTCCCGAGAGCAAACCCGAGCAGCTTGCTTAGCCCAGAACAACAAGGGCGGGGCAATTCCGCCTGCGGCAAAGACATTTGGGAACCACGGCAACAGGCCCCTCCCCCAGAAGATCAGCAGAACAGCCAGCAAGCCAAGACCAAGTTTACTGATCAAGGAGAACGGGAGAACTCCAGCGCTAGGGGAATACTGCACATAGAATTCATGGCTTTTTTTAACCATTATTCATTAGTTTTTCAAAGTTAATTTTTTTAACCGTTTTTTTTAATTTTTCTTTTTCCCTTTTCAACCAACATCTTATCAATCCCTTTTTTAAAAAAACATTTTTTTATTTTTCATTTTTAGAGTCATATTTTAATCCCTTCATAGTAGTTACCCTTATTTTTGGCATATATATATAAGCTGTTCTCTCTTTAAAATTTTGAGATACAGTTTCTTCTAACAGATCAAAATATACCCTTAATCACTAGTGTATGCCTTTGTTCTAGTCTCCTGCCTGATCACATTCTCTCCCTTTTTTTTTAATCTTCTTTCTTTTTTCAAACAACTTCTTATCAATTCCTTTATAAAAGATTTTATAAAGGAATTGATA
>NW_027398302.1:11229-12312 GCF_003265705.2 Callorhinus ursinus
TTTTTAATCTTCTTTCTTTTTTCAAACAACTTCTTATCAATTCCTTTTATAAAATCTTTTATACTTTTCATCTTTACAGTCGTCTTCCATCCCTTCATTGTAACAACTCTTATTTTATACACATACAAGTCTTTCTTCCTTGAAAATTTTAGGAGGTACTTTTTTCTAACAGACCAAAATACACCCAAAATCTAGTGTGTGGCACTGATCTATGCACTAGCCTGATCATATTTGATCATATTCTGGTTTTTTTTGCATTGTTCTGTTTTTGCTTTTACCTTTTTCTTTTTCTTTTTTCTTTTTCTTTCTTTTTTCTTTCTTTCCCTTTCTTTCCCCCTGATTTCAGGTCTTTTCTGATTTGTATAGAGTATATTTGCTGGGGACATTGTTAACCTGTTAGCATTTTGTTCTCTCGTTCATCTAGTCTCCTCTGGACAAAATGACAAGACAAAAAAATCACCTCAGCAAAAAGAACAAGAGGTAGGACCATCAGCCAGGGACCTACTCAATATGGACATTAGTACGATGTCAGATCTACAGTTCAGATCATGACTTTAAAGATACTAGCTGGGCTTGAAAAAGCGTGGAAGTTATTAGAGACACCCTTTCTGGAGAAAGAAAAGAACTAAAATCTAACCAAGTCAAAATCAAAAAGGCTATTGATGAGGTGCAATCAAAAATGGGGGCACTAACTGCTAGGATAAATGAGGCAGAAGAAAGAATCAGCGATATAGAAGACCAAATGATGGAAAATAAAGAGGCTGAGAAAAAGAGAGATAAACAACTACAGGATCACGAGGGCCGAATTCAAGAGATAAGCGATACGATAAGACGAAACAACATTAAATAATTGGGATCCCAGAAGAAGAAGAAAGAGAGAGAGGGGCAGAAGGTATATTGGAGCAAATTATAGCACAGAACTTCCCTAATGTGAGGAAGGAAACAGGCCTCAAAATCCAGGAGGCACAGAGAACCCCTCTCAAAATTAATAAAAATAGGTCAACACCCTGACATCTAATAGTAAAACTTACGACTCTCAGAGACAAAGAGAAAATCCTGAAAGCAGCTCGGGAGAAGAGATAT
>NW_027398303.1:0-12305 GCF_003265705.2 Callorhinus ursinus
GAGGCAGAGGGGGAGGCTAGAGTTGGAGAGAGGGAGGTGTAATGGCTTGAGTTCTATAGAGCCAAATTTGAGTGGGAGACTCAGAAAACAGCCACAGGTGTCTTGGTGCTGCAGTGCGGAGTTGGATGGTGGCAGGAGGAGGGAGAGTACCCAAGGCAGGTCCAGTGATCCCAGTGTGGGGAGCAGCGGGGGTCCAGGAGTGGAAGTTCTGGGAACTGGGGAGAGGCCACAAGAATTTGGGGGTACCTTGGGGGCTGTCAGAGTCTAAGGTGGTGGCTGGAACCTAGAAGAATGCCATGACAATACCCTGGGGTCTTTGGGGTCAGCCACAGGTGGGGCACCTCAGTATCTGTGGGAAGAAAGGGGTTTCTAAAAATTTGGACGTGATGTGCAAGAGGCAGTGAGGTCAGTCTCTAGGTGAGAAAAGGACCCCAGCGTCTGTGCTACGGGAGGCATAGGAGCCCAGGGATCAGCCCTGGTTTCTCTCGGCTGATGAAGCTGGTAGCAAGGATGGTCTGAGTTGGGGATGTGGGTCACACCCGTGAGACCCAGGGGACTACTAAGGCCCAAGCTTGGCCTCCTTCCTAGCCCTGGACAGAGGGAGTCTGGGTGGGGCTTGCTATTCAGAAGACACTCTTTCCAAGACCCGGAAATGTCCCTGACATATATTCAAACGTGGTGTTATATTTGGCAACCACAGACACTGCCAAGGCCAGCAGAATGGCAGTTGGAAGCATCTCTATCATACTCCTGCCCTAGCCTGGCCTGGAAGCCCAGTGACCTCACAAAGCTCTGTGGCCTACTGAACAATCAGCATGGCTACATCCCCCCTACCCCACCCCAATAGTCAGTCCAGGCAGGAGCCCTTTAGCTTAAACGGTCCAGGCTGAAACAAGATCCCAGCTTTCTGTACAGGCTCCTCTGCAACCCTCGGGTGATGGGGGCTCATGTGCAGCCCCCTCCCTATGTCCCAACGCCAGGATCTTCATTCCCAGTTACCTTTGGAAGGTTCCGTATCATCTGAGGATCCAGTTTTGTGCAGTGTCAGGGTCTGCCCCTCATGCAAGCTGCAACCACATTTCCTGTTCCAAGTCATGGGTTGAGGGGCACTTCTGTCCCTCTGTGTCAAGATGATGCAGCATGTCAATGGTCTCAGGGTGTCGGGCTCACCAGATTAATCGATCCTTAACACTGTGTAGAGCAAATTGTCTTTCCCTCTTCCAAGTACATACTATCAGCACACTTTTCAAAGAGCCACTTTGAATTACTATAATTTAGGACTACAAACCCCACCTTTCTATTCACTGCTGCATATCACAGGGTCTGGTGTTTCCTACCTGAGTGTCAACATGTCTCCTCTCTGGGACCTTCATGCAGGAAGATGTGTCTCCTATACCTGAGGGTCAGGAATTCTCACCACAATCACCTGAATATCCTGAGGTTTCATTTTTTCTGATTGTCAGGAGACGACATCTCACCGACGGGAGGATGACAAATGCTCACCTCACATACCTGCATGTTAAGAATTTTCAGCTTCCTGTAGGAGTGTGAGGAGGTCACAACTCCACCTGCATAAAGGGAAGTGTTCCCTCCTCTCCCAGAGTGTAAGTTCTCCACCAGACAATCTGAGCATCAAGAATTTGTCCCTTGCCTGCTTGCGTGTCAGGACAACTCAAAGCTTCTTCCTGAGTGTTATGAGTTTTCAGGTTGTCAAATGAGCTTTATTCTCCTCCTAACTTTCTAACTGAGTGTCACAATTTCTCAGCTCACATAACTTTCAGGAAGTCACATACCCTTCAACTGAATATCCAGTAGGTCTTATATATCTTTACTGGAGTATCAGGAGCCATCATCTCCTAATGCTAACCCTAACCCTAACCCTAACCCTAACCCTAAAACCTAACCCTAAACCCTAACCCTAAACCTAACCCTAAACCTCACCCTCACCCTAACCCTAACCCTAACCCCTGACCCTCACTCTCACCCTAACCCTAACCCTCACACTAACCCAGGGCTGGTGAGCAGAGAATCTGGAAGGCCAGCCCTCCAGAGCCCCTGCTAGCCAAGTCAGAGACTCCCTGGGACCAGAGCGAGCCCTCCCCTGCCTGCCCAGGCACGCACTGGCCCTGAGCTTCATGATCGCCTGTTCTTGACCCTGTAGGTGGGCTGGCTGACTAGAAGGGAGTCCAGCTGGTGGGACAGGCTGTAGATACAGGACAGAGTGACACCATTTGAGGTAGCAGGAGACACAGTCTAGTCTCCCTCACGGAGCCTGCTTGGGAGCAGGAGTCTGTGTGCCCTAGGGGCCAGCACTCAGCAGGGTCTGTGCTGACCAGGCAGCCATGGACCCTAGAGAGAGTCCACTCTGCCCTCTCCCCACTCCTGCCTGGCCTCACCTCTCCTCACTGTGGGGCTGCAGGACCAGGAACCAGGCCCCATTGGGCTGGCTCAGCTCCAGCTTGTAAAGATTTCATAGCCCGTGGAGCAGCAGGAAGAGATATTCACCCCCAAGTCCAGAGGGGCTATAGTCCAAAAGGCCTCAGCTTAATCTTCTATCACTTGGGCTGCAGAGAGTCAGTGTCCCAAGGGTCCCACAGGCTTGTAGAAGAGCCTGTTGGCCTTGGATCTCCATCCATGACCCACTGTGCTCCCTGTCCTGGGAAAATGCTTTCTACCACCTCAAGTTCATTTGCAGCAGAGTACACACTGGGGGCTTGGGGGGCTGAGGACCTGGGTACAGAGAACGTGGCAGAGCACTGTGCTCCAGTCTGGAGACCAAGGTCAGGGCCCTCCTTGTTTCAGCCTCAGGGTCCCCATTTGGAAGAGGATCCAGAATCACTCCTCTGGTCAGGGTGAGGAGGCCTTAGGAAGGAATGGAGCACCAGGACCGGAGAGGGAAACAGGGACAAGGGAGGCTTCTGAGGGTTCTCACATCGCCCATGGAACCCACAGATCCTGCTCCTGGGAGAGACACAGACACAGAGACAGAGAAGGAGACAGAGAATGAACACAGGACAGAGGGAACCAGGAGAAGTCATAGACTTTCCTCCCCCAGCTTGGAAATGACATCCCGGCATTTTGTGCCATTCCATTCCTGAGAGCGCTGTCACAAAGGTCATCCACCCTGGAGGGGAGGGCATTCCACAGGGATGTGTGACCAGGACTCAGGGGTGCCAGGGTCCACTGTGGGGACTGCCCAGCACACGGGCACAGAAGAGGCCCTGGGACGTGAGCCTAACCCCAATGGGAGCCTCTGGAAGTCTGTGTTGTGAGAGGACAAGGTCAGAATCAGTTCATAACTACCTTCCCACGGGGGCTGGGACACAGGCAGGAGGGGCGTGGCTTTGCCTGTACCCCAGAGCAGACCCAAGCCCCTCTGAGCTGTGTTCAATGCCAAGCCCAGCTTCTGGTACATTCTTGCATTGCCAAGTGTCCACCAGCCTCAAGTGAAGGCAGGAATGGAACATTTGTAGAGGTCCTACCCCCAATGGTGTAACTAGTAGTAGAAGCCAGAATACCCCCGATGTGCACATGGGGAGCCTGGGGAGGCCCCGAGAGGCACGGGGTCTGTCCAGGGTCAAAGCTCTGGGCGTGCAGAGGAACCAGGTCTGAACCCAGCTCTGTGCCATCACAGCAGAGACACCAGCTGCACCCAGGCTTCCCGGGGGCTGTGGGTGGGCTGTGTGGGTGTCACTGTGTGGATGGGGCATGGGGGGAAGATGAGCATTGAGCAACCGGGGAAGGGGGGCACTCGGGGGGCTCTTGTGTGGGCAGGAGTTTGGGTAAGCGGACCCCAGGCAGTGAACTCACTTCCCTTACAACAGAGCCCAACAGAATTTGAAACCCTGGTAACCAGGCAACCACATTCCACAGACAGACCCCTGCCCAGCTCATTTCTTTGGAGATCTTCAAACCAAGATGTTCGCATGTTGCTTTCCGAGCTCCAGAGCCTGAAGGCAGAAGAAAGCGCACCCTGTAGACACTGTCCCCCGCTGGGGATTTCATGTCAGGGCTCCCCAAAGCCTCTGGACATTTGGCCGGAAGGACAGAAAGGTGACACCAGGAGGCCCAGAGCCGGCCACCCAGCCCCACTCGCTCTGATGACCTGTGTAGCCCCAGGTGCCCTCCCTGTGTGTGTGTGTGTGTGTACACGTGTGTGTATTGGGTGTGTGTGTGTGTGTGTGTGTGCGTATGTGTGTGAGTCAAGAGGGGTCATGCAGGGTGGCGCCACCCCGAGCAGGAGCAGGCTGATGAGGGGTCAGATACCAAGTGGGCAGGTCATGTTCAAGGTCAAGCCTGGCTGTGTGGGATGGGGTGTGTGAGCGCTGCCCCTTCTGCCCAAGGTTAATCAAATAGCCACGCGGAGATGGGTCACTGCATCCCGGATGCCGGGCGGTGCACGCACAGGTCTGTGTCTGATCTGGGAGCAGCACGGGGACTGGGCAGGAGGACACTGCGGATGTTCGGGCAGGGCTGTGATGCCTCGGGGCCGGCTACTGGTCCCTGTCTTTGCAGAAAACCACGGAGAACATGGAGAGGAGGCTGGTAGACATGCCCTCCATCTCCTAAACGGAGGGCTGACCCCACAGGGGTCCCCAGAAGCAGGTGCTGGGGATTGCCCGGCAAGACCTCTGACACCACACAGACCACTGTCCCAGGTGATTGTCCAACGGACAGTGGTCTAGGAGCCAGAGCCCATGGAGGCCAAGGCCGAGGGTGAGACGGCTGGGGCTGGGTGTTTGTGGTGTGTGGGGACAGGTCGGTGCTGGCCCCACAGGGAGGAGCCCCAGAGGCTGGTGTGCGGCCAGGAGCAACGACTGGGCATAGAGCACACAGCGGTAGACTGCAGCTGGGGAGACGTCCCCGTGAGGGTTCCTTCCCAGCTGTGGCTTCTCTGGGAGACCCTGGGCTGAGCTCTGTCTCTGCAAAGGCCCATGGAGAGTAAGCACGGGGGTGAGCTTTTCTCCTCTCACAGCTGCTCCACCACCTGAGGAGCTAGAGCCAGATCTGGAGGGAGGGCTGGTGCCTGCAGTGACTTCAGGAGGAGACCAGGAGTGGCAGGTGACCTGGCACCTGCCCACGGAGAGCCTGGCGCTGTCCAGGAAGAACTGGCACCTGCTCCTGTGCCAGCCCCTGCCCCTGCCCCTGCTACAGTTCCTGCCACTCCCCCTTCCCCCACCACAGCCCCTCCCCCTACCTCGGACCCAGTTCCTGACCTGGCTCCTGCCCCTTCCCTTATGCCTGCCTTTGCCCCTGCCCCTTCCCCTGCCCCTGCTAAGGGTCCCATTCCTGACCCTGCCCCTGATCCTGTCCCTGCTCCTGCCCTGGATCCTGCACCTGCCACTACTGCTGACCCTGTCCCTCCCCCTGCCCCTGCCCCTGCTCTTACCTCTGTCCCTGCCCCTGTCCCTGCCCCTATCCTGAGCCCTGCCTCTACTCCTGCTCCTGCAGGGCTCCGACAGCCACATCCAGTGCCCACAGCCCTGCAGGGAGAGCTCCTTGTACAATTACCCTTAGTTCCATCGCCAGAACCCGAGACCCCCCCGGATTGTTTCAGACCCTCCCACTGTGTTCTTTTCTCTGGTACATATTAACTGTTATTTTATCCCTTCATGTCCTATATACTCTTTATTATTTGTTTTAAATAAAATTACTTGTTTTCAATTGAACACATCATGAGCATTAAGTACATGCCCAATGCTGTGCCACCACACCCCAGAACATTGCTGCAGAATATCTCATTCCCCAAAGGAGTCCCCGAACCTGAGGCCCTCCCTGCCCGTTTCTCCCCCAGCCCAGACCCCAGCAACACCTAAGCTGCTTTCTCTATCTGTCCTTTACCTATTCCTGATATTTCTGTAAGTGGAATCACACAATAGGTGCCTTTGTGTCTGTCCCCTTATTTTCAAAGGGGACTCCTTTTCTTCTGTGTTCATTTGTCATAAAATTTCCATTATTTGATATTGAAATCCACGATGGATTACACATCAGATGTAATCAAAGAGGACACTTTAGGAATTATGGGCACAATCTCGGGCCGAGACCCCTGGTCCTGCTGGGACCCCATAGCCTGACCCCAGACAGGACAGGGCTGGTTCCTCCTGAGACCCACACAAAAACCATGGAAATGCAGAAAGCTGGAAGACACACCACAAAGGGCAAAAGCATTGCTCACAACCCAAGGCGAGAAAAAGATTTCACCTGACTCTGGTCCAAACCACGCTCCCAGTCACTGGGTTCCACAGGGATGGAGACAAAAACATGCAAGTCCAAAGCGGAAGGATAGGCACGCAGGGAATATGTGTCAGAGATGCGGGAGATCCTGGGGAAGGAGTCTGGCAAAGGAAACACTTTGGAGGCAGCACTGGTCACCCTCAGACTGGCAGGTGTCTGGTCTGGGGACCAGCAGCCCTGGGGAGAATGTGAGGATGTAGAGGTCCCCTGGAGAGAACGGTGACAGTCACCCCTGTCTGGGAGAACAGTGAGCAGCACCCATCCCCGGCCACAGGTGCACCCATCCTCAGTGTCAGACTCAGCCCCAGAAACTCTGGCTCGGTTTTTCACACATGTATTGTCAGGAGTGTTCATCACAGCAGTGGTGGAGAGAGCAGGGAATTGAACAACACTAATGCCCAAGGAGATGGATGGGATCCACGGTCCCAGTCCTCGTGATAGAATGCCCTGCAGCTACTGTCCCAGTGTCACCTGGGCCCAGAATCTGGGAAGCCCCTCCTGAGACCCACCCCTCCTGCCATCCTGCCCCTGGGAACATTGAGAATTGTTTGAGGAGGAGGGGGAGAGGATCCAGGATGACAGCGGGTCCAAGGAAAAGGAAGGTCAGCACTGGGAGGACGTGACCTGAGCCAACATACAGGGCCCGGGCGGGCTGTGATGCCCTCGGCCTTCACCCCAAATAAGGACTCCTGATTTATGGACCGAGCTTCTGTGTATTTACTCCCTCCCTCATTCATTCTCTCCCTCATTCATTCCCCACCACCAACCGTCCCTCCCCCTCCCTCCCTCCCTAGAACCCTCCCTCCTTCCTCCCTCATTCAGCAGAGGATCTAGGGTCCCTGCTGTGTACTGAGCACTGGGGCTTCATCAGTGAGCATCCCCCAAACCACATGGTCATGTCCACTGTGGGAGGTGACAGGGACAGTTTTCAATTTTAGCAGTGGTGATGAGCACCAGGAATCGGCTCCTGAAAACAGAGGCCAGTTGCACAACACAAAGAATGGAAGACCCATGCTTAGCACTTCCTCTAGAAAAATCTAGTCCTGAAAAGTAAGTATATCCTAGACTTCATGCAATGTGAGTTCTACTGGCAGGTACCTACTGATTCCTAGAACCAACAAAGAGTAAATCATCCAGTGTTGACTGGGGTGTTGTGACCCAACTTTCAGACCAAATGACAGCATTTCATCCAATATCTCCAGGGCCTCTGAGTTTTCCCAAGGGTCTCTGTGATTCCCTGATCCTTCCATTAACCTCCTTGGGAAGCTCTGTCCTGTCACCTTCCTTGTCTCCTGCCTCTTCTGGGACCCTTCCATGAACTCCCCACCAGGGCCACCCCCTCCAGGACTCCCTGTGCTCCCTGGCCTAACACCCACATCCTACGCTGGGTCCTTTGAGCCCGGTGCTTTTTGCAAGGACTGTGTGCTCCTTCTGGGGTCACTAGCCATCTCCCTTGCAGTGGCCTGCCTCTTCCTGCGCTGGGTCTCCTCTGAGCAGTCTGTGAGGCCGGACTGTGCCCATGTCACGGGCATGGAAGCGAGAGTCCAGATGGTCCAGACGACCTGCTCCCAGTCCCAGCGTGTGGAGTCTGGGTCAAGGATGGTCTGTGAACAGAGGAAGACTTGGGCCCAGGGAGACTGAGGGAGGATGTGTCACAATGAGCCTGCAGGAGGAGAGGGAGCACTGTGGGGACCTGGCGCTCAGGACTGCTAGGAGCCCACATCTCACCCACACCAGCTCTGTCCCCAGGGCTGGAGGTTGTCAGGGTAGCCACCCTCCAAGCCTGCAGGCTGACAGTGACTGACAGGAGAAGAGGTGCACCTGAGGCAAGAGAGAACACTCAGGCAGAGAGGAAGGAGCAGGTGCTCCCCAGCAGCTAGAGGAACTCGGGGTAGCCACCCTCCCAGGCTGCAGGATGGCAATGGCTGGTAGGAGAGGAGGCACCTGGTGCAGGAGAGAGCCCTCAGGCAGAGAGGAGGGGGCAGGCTCTCCCCAGCAGCAGGTGCACGGGGGCAGGCCTAGGGGTCCTCTGTGGACAGCGGTGCCTACAGCTGGATTCTCCACACAGACCCCCTCCTCAGGCTCAGCACAAGCTTGTCTGGATGGCCTTTGTCCCCCAAATACAAAGTCTGGCCCAGGACCCTCCTCAAGCCCCGACTCCCAATCCTTTGACCTCAGCTCAAGTGACAAAAAATGGCCAAAAGTTTAGGTGGGGTTGGGTGCACAGGGACATTTGCTTCTCTGGCCCATGCTGTATGTAACATTACTGGCATTTAAAGATCTCAGGGCTTTGGTTCAAAAACAGTAGGATACCAGGGACCCGTATCGGCTTTCTGGAAACCTCCCTCTGGGCCTTGCCGCCCTCCCACCCCACCAGTTCTTCTCAGAATCCCTCCAGGTCACAGACCCACATTTTTGGCTCCTCAGATGGCCCAGACAATGCACCTTCAAAAAGCGATCCCACTGGGGCAGCACGAAACACTGCGGATTCCAGCAAATCTGCCTCCCAGAAACTGAGGGTACTGCTGGAAGAGCTGTCTGAAAACAGCCATGTTAGTGTTCCACGAAGATACCAGAGGCACAGGAGTAACTGAGGAGCACCTGAAGGTCAGGTATGGGCAGTCAGAGATTCCAGACATTTCTTCCCCAAAGCTCCTCATTCCTCAGGCTATCTTCAGGGGATTCTGCTTGGTTTCGATTTGCCCCAACTGTTATCCATTGCCTTAAGCAGCAGAGACTCACATATGCCTTTAAATGTTTTGGAAATTGAATGTACTCCAGTAGCCACTTCACTGCTGGGAGAGTTGTAGGACAGCAAGAAGTCCCAGAGGACTCCAAGGGTCTGGACTTGGTGTTTCCCTCTCCTGAGATGGGGACACCTGTGGGAGGTGCAGGTGGTCAGCTGGGGGAGGGGAGCAGGCACCTGACGTGGACAGATGGGTTATAGGTGAGTCCCGAGGCCCCCGGGGTATGTGCCTGGCATCCGGACTGAGGAGGTCTTCAAAGCTGCAGACTGGCTGGGATCATCTTCAGGCTAAGGAGGAAGGTGAGGGGAGCAGAGGGGACTTAGCAAGTTCGGCTCAGACAGGAGATGGCTGAGCCATACTTTTGGGGGAAAGTGGGTCAGGTTCAGGCTCACAGGGACAGACCTTGAGGCCATTATGCCATGTGAAATAAGCCAGTCCTGAAAGGACCGACACCGGAGCACCCCGCTTGTGAGGGATGGAGAGCACTCCCATTCACAGAGGTGGAAGGAGCTGCTGGGTGCCAGGCCTGGGGAAGGGGAATGGGGGGTTAGGGTCTCGTGGTTAGAGGTTCAGTTTGGGTTGATGAAAACATTGTGGCGATGGACGGAAGTAGCCAGTACAGAACAGGAAATATACTTATTGCCACTGAAACGTGTTTCATGTTATCAGCTGTATGTCCATTATACCACAATACAAAAGAAGTGAGTCAGGGAGTCGGGGCCATTGCAAGTACCTGGAGGGCCCAGGAGCAGGGAGCCTGTATCTTAGTTCTCGCTCGCATGCTCTGCCCCTTGTTGGATGACTGACTCAGTAAGTGCTTGCTAAGACACAGTGCAGGGAGCTGGTCCAGAGAAAGTGCACAAGTGCAAACCCACTGGTGGGCACTGATGAATCCCAAGGGGACGCACATCTAGACAGAGCGAGTGCCCACGTTTCACAAACACCAGCACAGAAATACCCATTTAAAACCAAGGCAGGAACCTCATATAGCCCAGAGGGCTCCATGCTCCTAGAGGCCAATCTAGTGGCCACGGCCAAGGCCTCTGATGGTGAGGGCACTGGGGGTCTGGGAGGTGGCTCAGCACACCCCTGACCCTGAAGCCCCATGGCCGCGGTGAGGTGTAAAGACTGGGAGGGATGACCCGGCCAGCACCCGTTCTGGCTCCATGGGGGCTACAGGGCTGCTCCCATCCCCAAAGGAGATGTCTGTTGAGAACCACAGAGAAAACCTTTTCCCTCAATTGTTCTTTTTAAGATGGTTGCTCGGCATTGACACAGACAAACATCCGACATAAAACTGGAGCCGTTCACAGCTGCAAAGCACCCGGAAGTGATCAAAATGTAGTGACTACAAAGAGAGGAACTTGTGTCCCCAGGCAGGCCTCGTGTGCGCAGGGCTTGTTGGGGCGCTGGCGTACCCGTGCAAGCAGTGCTGGGCTCCACAGTTTCCCTCAAGGGGACAGAAGTAGGAATCTGCTCTGACCGCTCCACTCAAGGCAGCACCCCCAATGGAGACGGGGCAGTCCCTCGTGAGTTCCAGATGTCCTGGTGATACTTGGGCACAGCCACAAATCTCCGCTTCTTCATGACCCAGGGAATGATGGGGGGCCAACCCAGCAGCCTCGGGTCCCGCAGGTCCTCCAGTGTCCAGCCCAGCAGTCGTGGGTCCTGCATGGTCTCTGGGGGCAGCCCCACATGAGTTCTGTTTGTCCTGGTGATTCTTGGGCTTGGCCTGAAACTCAGCTTCTTCATGACAGGGGCAGTCTATCAGCTGCAGGTCACACAGCTCCTCCGAGGACAGGCCCTCATGAGTTCTGGGTGTCCTGGTGAATCTTGGGCACAGCCATGGATCTCAGCTTCCTCATGACCCTGGGAATGTTGTGGGGGCCAGCCCAGCAGCCGTGGGTCCCGCAGGTCCTCCGGGGACAGCACCTTGGTGGCCCTGTGGCCCAGCAGGTACCTGTTCATGTGGCTCTTATCAGGCCACGTGACCTCAATCCCATTGGCCCAGTTGACCCCCATCACCTGGTGACAGGCCGAGGTCAGTCGGGGAAACTCCACCACGAATTCCCCAAAAAAGGCCCCCATGTAGTAAAAGTTGCCCTGGGACCTGGGGATGTGGGTCTGGGACTGTGGCCAGTGCTCGTAGCTAAAGTCCTCAGGGGTTGCCCATTAGAACCCGGGGTGTGGGGTGCCAAAGAGGGGGACAGGATCTCCATGCCCACATGGTCCCAGAACTTCATTCCCGCATCCATGTCCACGCACACCAGGTCTTCCAAGTCACAGAGGAAGCGCTGCTCGAGGAAGCGGCTGATCATCGCTATGTGTCGCATGTACACATCCTGCCAGTGCAGGATGCCGCGGACCTCGATGACCACCACCCTCCGGCCCTCCCAGAATGGCACATGGGCCACAGCAACCAGCCGGTCTTTGAAGACGTAGTATGTGACGCTCTGTCCACCATGAGGACCACCACCCTCCGGCCTACCTGGAGGGGAACACGGGGCCCGGCAGCCGGCTGATTGGTGAAAACCTAGTAGGTGACTCCGTGCCCCACCATGTAGTGCTTCTCTGCCATCTGCAGGAACAGCTACAGGAAGACCATGCATCTACAGGGGCAGTGGACAGGGCAGGAAGAGAGTCACTGCCAGAGGCCGGCAGCAGGACACCAGAGCTGGGGCCATAGACGTGTGCACCTTCTTCAAGGGGGCAGGCCCTGGGCTTCTTCTTTTTTTTTTTTTTTCTGTGTGTATTATTTATTTATTTATTTATTTATTTATTTTTAGATTTTTTTATTGTTATGTTAATCACCATATATTACATAATTTGTTTTGGTGTACAGTTCCATGATTCATTGTTTGTTCATAACACCCAGTGCTCCATGCAGAATGTGCCCTCCTCAATACCCATCACCAGGCTAACCCATTCCCCCACCCTCCTCCCCTCCAGAAACCTCAGTTTGTTTTTCAGAGTCCATCATCTCTCCTGGTTCGTCTCCCCCTCTGACTTACTCCCCTTCATTCTTCCTCTCCTGCTATCTTCTTCTTTTTCTTTTTTCTTAAAATATGTTGTGTTATTTGTTTCAGAAATACAGATCTGTGATTCAACAGTCGTACACAATTCACAGCGCTCACCATAGCACATAACTTCCCCAATGTCCATCACCCAGCCACCCCATCCCTCCCACACCCGACCACTCCAGCAACCCTCAGTTTGTTCCTGAGATTAAGAATTCCTCATATCAGTGAGGTCATATGATACATGTCTTTCTCTGATTGACTTATTTCACTCAGCATAACACCCTCCAGTTCCATCCACGTCGTT
>NW_027398304.1:0-12301 GCF_003265705.2 Callorhinus ursinus
TTGGGAGGATCCCAGGACCTCTCTGGTTTTCAGTTCCCTCATTCTCAAAATGGGATCCCAGCACTGCCTGCGTCCCAGGCCCATGGGGCAGATTAAGTGGATGAGACAAATACAGCACACAGAGGGCGCCAGGTGCCCTGGAGCTGCTCAGGGAAGGCGAGCTCTGCCCGCGAGGGTGGGGAGGAGGGGGACGTCCCGTGTCTGACGCTGTCACGGGGCATGCGTCCTGTCAGTCTCAGATCAAGCCTCTGAGGCAGGGCCTGTCATGATGCCCGCTTTAGAGATCAGGAAACCGAGACCAGAGGGGCTAAGGCACACAGCGACTGAGCAGGGGCCGGGATCCCCGTCCCGGCCTCACACCCCAACACAGAGCTAGGACGAGGAGGAGGGAGGAGCTGAGTGGAGCTGGGGGCTGGCATGGGCCGGGGGCTGTATTTCAGGTGGGAGAGGCTGGGGGAGTCCCGGGAGGTGGGAGGACCTGGAGGAAGGGGTGAGGCTGTGCGGTATGCAGGGCAGAGGCACTGGCCCGGGGCTGCGGATGGCAGCCTGGCCCGGCCCCTGGAAGAGCCTGCTTGGGTGAGACTGGACTGTGCTGGGGACCCCGGGGCCTGGGACCCCGACTTACCCAGGGCCAGAGGAGGTGTGATGTCCGGAACCAGGCGGCCCGCTCCTTCACATTGTCCACGAGGAGACGGACATAGTATTTCATGTTGTTCCAAGTGATGGGTTCAGCCACGGGCTGAAATAGGTTATTTGGGGGTGGCTCCGGGAAGACGGCCGAGCCATCCCAGAGAAAGCCTTCCCTGCAAGGGAATGAAGGGTTAGCTGATCCCACCCTGAGAAGGGAGGCAGCTTGGGATCCAGGAGGACAGGCAGGGTGCAGCCGGACCCGTGCAGCTCGGGGAGTGCAGACCGGTGCTCAGGCCTTGTTCTCCCACTTGTTGTTGTTGGTTTTTAATATTTTATTTATTGATTTGAGAGAGTGAGTGAGTGAGAGAGCACAAGCTGGGGGAGGGGCAGAGGGAAGAGGAGATGCAGACCCCCGCTGAGCAGGAAGCCTGATGCACAGCTCATTGCCAGGACCCCGGGATCATGACCTGACCCGATGGCAGACTCTCCGCTGGCTGAGCCACCCAGATGACCTCCTTCTCCCACCGGTACGATGGGCAGCTCAATGGTGGCCCACGAGAGCTCTGCACACACATGGGACTCAAATCCACGTGTCATGGTTCGCCAGCTCTGGGTCCACACTGCCTCAGCCGCCACATGGAGCCCACAGCCTGCGCATCCCCACTTTCACCCCTGGGGATCTCACGGGGTGCCTTTCATCAAGGGATCCTTGGGGCCACCTCGGTGCCCATCAGACCTGGGTCCAAGGCCCCGAGCAGGGCTGGGGCGGGGTGAGGCGAGAGAGGCACCGTGCCCTGGGGGTGAACTGTTAGCGGGTGCTGAGTTTCAGTAGGGGACACAGAGATAAGTTAGTGCGCTATTTCAAAACTCCGACTTAAAGCAAAATAAATCGCCATGAATGGAATCCGAACATTCCACTAAGGAAAAGGGCAGTTTTCCAGATTTTCCCTTTGCCTCGGGCTCCAATTTGGTCCTCACGACAGAGACCCCAAAGATCCATCCTGGGGGTCTGGATGCCCCTATCAGGGTCCTCCCTGCTCACGCAGGGCAACACGGGGTGACATAGGGGGATCCCAGGCCAGGCGCCAGGAGCCACCACTTGGATCCTCTGAACCTCTGTCTCCTCATCCATAAAATGTCCTGATGGTTGTCATGAAGGATAAATGAAAGACATCGGTGGAAAACCCTGGACTCGGGCCTGGCACAGAGCGGGGCCTGACTAACAGGAACGACCGATCCTGAAGTCCGTGTCTGGCATCCTGCTTGCCAGCTGCCCTTCAATTGCCTGCTAATCTCTCCTGCTCAAGGACGGGCAAGCCGCTTGCCCACAGCCTCCCACGTGGGAAGGGCCAGGGCCGGTTGAACCCAGGGCCGCCCACCCCCAAGAGCCCACAGGCTGGCTGCTCCCACGATGTGGAGGCTTTGGAGCCGGCCACCCGAGCCAACCTGACCCCGCCACTGCTGACCACGGGGCCGGGGCTGAGTGGTCCTGCCTCGGTTTCTCTTCCTGTAAGCTGGAGCACTTAGAGCATCTGACAAGGGGCTGATCGTTTCTCAGGTAATACAGGGAGATTGCTTAGAACAAGGGCCGCCCAGGGAAGGTGCTCACGAACAGTAGCTGTACTGGTCCAAGATGTGCGTGAAGATTTCCCGCTCAGCCGACAGGGATGGGGACCCGCGCCACACGAACTGCAGCCCCTGCAAACCCCGAGGGAACAGAGTCAGGGCCCAGGGGCAACACGGCTGCCCTGGTTCTGCCTCCCCAGCCCCACCTGGGTCTCCCTCAGTGCTTCTGAGGACTCCATCCTCTCTGCTGGCTCATCTAGACTCCCTCTGCCACGTATGGTGGCGGAAACTGCCCTCCAGAAGGAGCCAGCCTGCTCGTGCGGCCCCCCGCCCCCAGAGCGTCACTGTCTCTGCCAAGGCCTGCAAGAGAAGCTCATTCTGGCTCTGCTTGAACACCTCCTGGCACAGGGAGCTGCTCGCCTCTCACTAAGCCTGTGGTCTGTTTCTTTTTCTTTCTTTTTTTTTTTTTTTAAGATTTTTAAAAATGTATTTATTTGAGGGAGAGAGAATGAGAGATAGAGAGCACGAGAGGGAAGAGGGTCAGAGGGAGAAGCTGACTCCCTGCCGAGCAGGGAGCCCGATGCGGGACTCGATGCCGGGACTCCAGGATCATGGCCTGAGCCGAAGGCCGTCGCTTAACCAACTGAGCCACCCAGGTGCCCTGGTCTGTTTCTTCATCGCTCTCATGGTTAGAACACAGTCAGGGTCACAAAGCAGGGAGAAACCCTGCTTCTATGAAGCTCTGGCTCTGGGACCACGTGCGTGTTTCCTAAGTCCTCCGTGCCTCGGTTTCTGCACGTGAGAAATGGGGACGGCCCCTCCCAGCCCCGAGCTGCTCACAGAGTCTGCTGCGGGAGAAAGGAGCTGAGGAGGGAAGGGAGGTCGGTGCGCAGCGTGGCCTGTGGTGGGGCTCAGTATGATGTTGCTTCTCTTGCCCAGCTAGAGCCCAATTCCGCCTTCGTCTACTGCTGCTGGCCGTGGCTAAAATTGGTCTCAGACCACTCTTACCCGGAGAGAAAACTCATTAGTGCAGGGGCTTGGGAACATGCCCTGCACCGAGACGGAAGGAGGCTGTGGCCAGAGGCAGCAGCGCATGTGGCCCACGACTCACCTGCGCTTTCTGCATGGCTTCCTTCAGGTCATAGTCGATCCGGGAGATGACGTGGGCGTGGAAGCCTGCCAGGGCAAACAGGGTGGGGGTCGTGGCAGAGGCGCCAAAGGGGTCGACTTGCCAGGAGAACCGCGGCCGGATCCCAAAGGTTTCATACAGGAACCCGTGTCCTTCTGCAAAGAGAGCACCGCCTTGCTGCGGACAGGAGGGTGGCCCCTCGCCACCTGCTCACTCAGGGCCCCTGCCCTTCCAGGGGACTGGAGCGTCATCCCGGGCTGTGCTGCAAGAGATCCTAACACACGGGGCGCCACACCAGGATCACCTGATGTTTCCTTGACTCATTCATGACCTGACAGCCACCACATGAGCCTGAGGTCAGGTTGAAGGCTGCAGGGCAAAGAAATCCCCAGACTAGCGTCAGCCATTGATTCTGCTTCCCAGGCCTCCCCCGACGTGTTGTGTCAGAAATCTCTGGGTGCTGGGCTGCAGTCTGCATTCGAGGGAGAAAGCCAGGCCTCCCAGAGCTGAGAGAATGGTCTTCGCTCACACTGCCTCTCTCCACTCACGCCCCAGGCCTGGGGGCACTGGCCGCGTCCCACAGGACCCCAGGCCTGTTGGACCGAGCCACGAGCAGACCAGAGGCCAGGCCGAGTCAGGAGGGGTGACGGCTGGAAGGTGTGGGGGGCTGAGGAAGTCCGGGTCTGATGCACCCAGGAGGGGATGAGGAACAGCCAGCGGGCACGGACCTGGCGTGGGACTCCTGGTCCTCAGGGACAGCAGGGGGAGGAGGCAGAGGCTGAGCAGGAAGCAGAAGAGACCAGGAGGGAGCAGCGGAGGGGAGGGAAGACCTGGGGATTGTGGGGTCCGGGACTCTGAGGGAGTGCTCAACAGCATCCCGGGAGGGAGGGCTGGTAGCAGGGAGCCAGAGGGAGGGCAGGCCTCATTGATGCCTGTTCAGGAGCCCCTTTTCCTGCACTCACAGAATCCTCACTTTGTTCAGGGGACACCATCCCCACCCCAAGGGATGAATTATCATTGGTCTCAGCTGCTCATGGCAAGTTCATTCCCCTCTGGCAGATACTGGTTTTCTCAGCCTGTCTGGAAGCTAGAGGTGGGCATGCACCACGGTTGGAGCCAAAAAGATGTGTGCATTAAGCTTGCTTTGCTTTGGGGAAAGCTTTCCCACCTTCATTAAAAACGGCGAGTCAGGGGGCGCCTGGGTGGCTCAGTCGTTAAGCGACTGCCTTCGGCTCAGGTCATGATCCCAGGGTCCTGGGATCGAGCCCCGGAGCCCGCTTCTCCCTCTCCCACTCCCCCTGCTTGTGTTCCCTCTCTCGCTGTGTCTCTCTCTGTCAAATAAATAATAAAAATAAAACTCTTAAAAAACAAACAACGAGTCAGGACGAACGTCCCTTTGTCCCTTCTCCTGACTCGAGGGGGGGATATATGGCAACGTGACGCCTGGAGCCGTGGCAGTCGTGTGGGACCTGGAGGGGAGGCGCATGAGACTCAGGGAAACATCAACGAGCTGCCCAAGGGGACCCCAAAACAATCCCCGCCAGCGTAGTAAACGGGACATGTCCTTAAGACTCAAGTCGCTGCCGCTCAGGTTCCCGGGCCCTCCAGCACAAAGCACCCCTGAGCCTCAAACGAAGAGGTGAAGAGTGAACGAAACTGCTAACTGTCCCATGGAACGGCGTGCGCCTGTGCCTTCTACTCCCATAAGCCCGCCCTCCTTCTCAGCTTCAGCAGGGGCAGAGCCCCTCAGCTAGACCCCGCCTTCCACAGCACCTGCCTCCGCCCTGGCCAATGGGCTGTGAGCTGAGAGTTGCAGTAAATTCCCCAGCATCCCTTGAGGGCCGTTCGGGTCACGTGACTGCATCCTGGCCAATGAGGTAGGAAGCAGGACTTTCGGACCACACCCCCAGCATCCCCTGCCGCAGAGTCACCCTGGGGGGGAGGGGCTTGGGGGCGGGGCCGAGAGCTGGGGCTGGACCACCCCGGTCCCAACTGTGTCCTTCCCTCCTGGCCAGACCCTTCCCTTCCCTCCGCCGCGGCGCTGGCGCCCCGGCGTCTGACCGGAGCCGGGCTCTCTCCCACTCGGGACGGGGTGGGGGTGGAGCTCTCCCTCGGGCACCTGCCCCTCGTCCCACCTCTGTGGAGGATCCCGGCCGGGGAGCTGGCCCCTCAGCGAGCGGGATGAGGGCTGCCATCCCCGGGGGCGGCGGCCACACTCAGCTCTCCCCGGTCACCGAGGTGCTGCGGGCAGATGCGTCTCCCCGCAGGGAAGTGTCGGGTTTCAGACTAAGGTGGGTGTGGGCGGCCGTCAAGAGCAGGAGTCGGGGAGGCCCCTCCAGTCCCTGCCTCCCTCGCCGGCAGCCGGAGGGGGCCTGTCACGGCGAAGCGACGCCTCAGAGCTGGGCGGAGGGCCAGTGCTTGTGGCCACCGAGGTGCTGGAGGGCGGATGGCGATGGCCGGGGAGGTGGCGGTGGTTTGGTGGGGTGTGCATGGGGCTGCGTGGATCCGAAGCTGGTGGCGATGACGCTGGACGTGACGATGGTGGTCATCGTGCGGGTGACGTGGGTGGTGTGTTGGGTGCCGTGGCTGTCAGTGTGGACGGTGGGGGTGTGTCGACGCAGGTGGTGGCGGTGAGGCTGGTGAGGGGGCGTGTGCAATGGAGGCGTGGAGGGTGGCCGCACTGGTGCTGATGGCGCTGTGTGGACGGGTGCGGACGGGGGGGGATGGCGTCTAAGCCCCGCTGCTCATTTCCTGGGAACCACACGCTCCACTCCGTGTGCTCTGAGGAATTGTCCCCATTTGATCCTCACAACTACCCTGTGAGGGAGGCAGCGCCTTCCAACTCAGTTAGGCCAGGAGGAAAGGGAGGCCCCGTGAGGGGACGTCCCTTGCCCGGGTCACAGGGTTGGGAATGGACAGAAGCAAGAGAGAGCCGGGCCATCTGGTCTCGAGTCCACGCTCCACACGCCTGCACTCAGCGGCACTGGCAGGAGGATGGCACCCGCCGATGACTGCTTCCTCTGGCCACAGTGTCCTGCTCAGAGGGGAACACGGGGCTCACAAACCCAGTCCCAGCCTGATTGGAGGCCCCAGGAGAGCCTGGGGTCGGGGAAGGGGACCTGACCTGTGAGCTGTAGGATCTGGTCATCAAAGTGGGTCACGGCCTCGTCATGCATGACCTGGCCCCCGATGACAAACTCCAGGCGTCTTGTGGCCAGGAGATGGCGGACCTCGGTGACAAGCAGAGAGAACAAGGCCAGGTGAGAACCCGAGAGTCGGGCTGGGTCTGTGGGGACATGCCTCCAGGGTCTCGTGGCGCCTTCCCCCAAACCCTCATGTGCCTTCATTCTGCAAGAGGAGCAGGTCAGCGCTGCCTCCCACCAGCCACCGCAGCACCTGGCCCATGGCTGTTACTGGATCGTTACCTCCACCTGTAAGTCTACGTGTGCCTCTACCTCGACCTCTTTCTCTACCTCCATCTCTACTTCCTTCTCCGGGTCCGCCTCTACCTCCTCTACTTCCGAGTCTGCGTCCGTCTCTTCCTCCATCTCTACTTCCGTCTCTACCTCCTTCTCTACTTCCTCCTCTGTCTCTGTGTCTATCTCTACCTCCTTCTCTACTTCCGTCTCTGTGTCCGTCTCTTCCTCTTTCTCTACTTCCGGCTCTGTGTCCTTCTCTTCCTCCTTCTCTACTTCCGGCTCTGTGTCCGTCTCTACCTCCATCTCTACTTCCATCTCTGTGCCCGTCTCTACCTCCATCTCTACTTCCATCTCTGTGTCCGTCTCTTCCTCCTTCTCTACTTCCATCTCTGTGTCTGACTCTACCTCTGTATCAACCTCATGCTTACCTTTCTCTTTCTCCAAGTTTGTATCTATATCGGTTAAATTTTCACTGATGACATAATTTCGAACTTACCAAAAACTTGTACGAAACGTTCGAATGGCTCCCACGTATTCCTTCCCCACATTCGTTCCCAGATATCCTGCTTTACCTATCTGCTATAGCGCTCCCCAATGTGCTTATAACCTGGTACGATTCTCCCTAAGCCTTTTGAGGGTCCCGGTTAGACATATCGTGCCTGCCCCCGACTCCTTCTCTGTGTGTTTTGTCCCAACAGGGTAATTATAGCCATAGTATAATTCTCAAAATCAGGACATTTAACATTAATGCAACATTGCAGCTAATCCAGACCTCATCCAAATGTTCCCAGTTGTTCGATTAACACCCTGTTTCTGGTTCAGGGTTCCGTCCAGGATCGGGTCCTGCCTCCCCTGTCACGTCTCATCATTGTCCTGTGTTCCCAACAGTTCCTCAGCCCCTAATCCTCTTGATCGGCTGGATCATCTCGGGGATTACAGCTCAGGGATTTTGGCGAGTGTCCTCCTGCTTGCTTTGCCTCGTGATTGGCCGATAGGTATTTTTTAAAAGAAATGAAGGAATGGAGGGATGGAGACATGGATGGGAGGGAAAGACAGTAGCCGTGGGTCCAGAGAGCTGTTTGGAGACTGTAGTTTGCATTTGCTTTCAGGACCCTCGGGAATCCTGATTATTCACTCTTGAGGATTGAATGGGCTCCCGCTGGGTACTGTTTTCCAGGAGCACCCACCACATCCCAGGCGCTGCCCAGGCTCTGGGGATTCATGGGAGCAAAATAGACACAATTCCCTGTTTCTGGGGAGCTGTGCCATGAGTGGTCTGCCCAGGTCTCTGGTGGGTCACGTCTCTCCTCAAGGGTAGGGGACAGACAGTTGGGTCTGGGGGTGTTCACGTAGGGGGCAACCCGACCCCTGGACACTCTGAGCGACCTGCTTCACTCAGACCTGCCCTGCTCAGTGTCCCACCCATCTCGTAACAGCTGTGTGACCACAGCGCCTGCCCTCTCTGAACCGGGACCATCTGTGCAGCGTGGAGTAACTATCCCCACCATACGCCCTGTTGGGAGGACGCAGTGACGTGGAGTGTAAGAAGTAGAGGCCAGCACCTGGCACGTGCCAGCGCCCATGCCGTTCGAGGCTCCTCCTCATGACTCCACAGGCTCCAGGTTCAAGACACCCCTCGGGTGGGACCCGTGGACTCTCCCCTCCACCTTCTCAGCTCTGCTACCTTGGGGGCATCTCTCACCTCCCTGCTCTCACGGTCAGTGACTGTTCTGAAGGAAGGTGAATGCCGGGGAGGGGAGCAGGTCCACAGTGACCTCCCAGGTGCTCATCTGGACCCGGCCGCTCTGAGGAGGGGGAGGTCACTCCCATTTGCACAGAGTACCCCCCTGCCTGAGGTGAACCGGGTCCCGGGCTGCCCCCCGTGGGGCGGGGCCTCTCTGACCCTGCACCCCGTGATGCCTTCTGCGGCCCACTTTAAACGCAGGGACTGGGGCACCCTGGGCAGGGCGGTCAGCTGCGAGCCACGGGGCCATGCAGATGGTAGGTGAAGGGGCAGGTGGGGTCCAAAGCGACCCCGTTCCGCGCCGGCTGAGTGCAGGGCTGACTTGCCAGAGCTCCATTTCACACCACCAGCCACAAAGGCAGATGAAATCAAACCTGTCTTGTGGGCTGGGGCTGAGCACCACCCTGATCCAAACAAGCCGTGTGAAGCGCCCAGTGGGCCTGGTTCCGGAGCTTCAGGGCACACAGCCCCGGTCACTGAGGTTCCTGGCCCGGGCGTGCCCCCCGGCCCCGGGAGGCCCCCGTAAGCTGCGGTACCTGGCGTTTCTGCCTGTCCGAGGCGATGCCGTCCCACCACAGGCGGAAGTACTCCTGCTCCACGGCGATGAAGCGGCGATGCTTCTGGAGCATCAGCTCCTCCACCACGGAGGTGTAGACGTTGGCAGCGTAGGCCCGCAGGCTTTCCTGGGGAGGGGGGACCGCGTCACACCAGCCCCTGTGGAGGCCCCACAGGTTTGGCCCCAAGGATCCAGGACGACATTCCCGGTGACACAGGGTCCCTCGGCCCCCCCACTCCCTGCGTGCCCAGGGCCCTTCCTCTGCTCCCCCACCCCCAGCAGCTCCGACGGAGGCCCCTCGGGGCCCGCTCTGTGCCGGACACGCAGCACGGACTGGCCCTGAGACAGCGATGTGCTCGCCCGCCTCTGATGAGCTCCTTCTGTTCTAGGAAGAGAGGGGACCCTCCAGACCGTGACACACGACGTGCCCAGGGGTCAGGGACGGCTTCCCTGAGGGGGCACCGTAGCTGGCCCTGAGGGGGCAGTAGGGAGACAGCCCAGTAAAGGCACGGGCTGTCAGGGGAGGAGGTGCAGGGACCCCACGGGGCCTGCCGGGGCTGAGATGCCCTGAGCCGGTGTTGAGACCTGAGGCTGAGAGCGGCTGCCCCCGCCCCCTGGCTGGTCGTGGGCGTCCACCGATCCGCCTCCCCCAGGCCGGGGGCTCCGCGGGACAAGCCTGGCTGCTTCCCCGGTGTGTCTCCAGGTTGGCACAGGTGGTGTCCCCAGGGGCTCCTTTAATTAAATGCAAAGTTCCCTGGGCAGGGAGGCCTCAGGAAGTGGGGGGGTCGTTCCTGGGTGCCCTCATGCAAGTCACCAACCCTCTCTGGGTCTCAGTTTCCTCTTCTGTACCTGAGGGCGGCAAGCACGTTTGCCCCCCTTCAGCCAGCTCCTCAGGCAGCTGAGTGTCCCCCCAGAGGCTGCCCAGTGCCTCCCAGGACCGGACTCCACCCGCTCCCCCGCGCCGCCCCCAGCGCCTGATCCTCCTGCTTCCTCGGGCTCCCGTTGAAGTCCAGCTGACCACTCAGTAACGTCCTCAGAAGAGTCACTGTGTCCCTAATCCCAGACACCGTTCTCTTCCGGGTTTCCTTCCTCTTCCCACAGGACAGCTGGAGGGGGCCTGGGTGACAATATCCCGTCACTGACCCAGGATTCCGAGCCGATGTGAGGCTCTTCCTGCTCCTATTCCTGCATTCGGTCCTTCTTGCATTCATTCATTCCTGTACTTATTCATCCCTGTATTCAATCATTCCTGCATGCATTCATTCATTCGTTCGTTCATTCCTGCAGTCATTCATTCATTCATTCATTCCTGCGTTCATTCGTTCATTCTTGCATTCATTCATTCCTATACTTATTCATCCCTGTATTCATTCATTCCTGCAGTCATTCATGCATTATTTCCTGCATTCATTCATTCCTGCATTCATTCCTACATCATTCATTTATTCATTCCTCTTTTCATTCATTCACTCAGCAATACCTGTTGCACCTCTTCTGTCTGTCAGGGTGGAGATAACATGCCAGGAAATAAAATGGATGAAGCCCCTGGCCTGTGAAGCTAGCCTTCTGGTGAGGACAAGGGACAGTCTACCAGCCCCCTACCTAATGTGCATGGAAGGGCGGAGGGGGAAGGCAATGGGGGTGCAGACGGGGATATGCCAGGAAGGCACCGCCAATAGTGCCTCTTGTGGAGCCACCCACAGGATGGGGGAAACTGAGTCCTGCCGGCTTGTGGGAGGAAGGCCTCTGGGCATAAGGAACAGCCTGTAGAAAGGGTCGGAGGCCTGTGTCATCCTACAGAAGGGGGGCCTGGGGCTCAGGAAGGGAACACAGTCCACCCAGGGTGCCCCAGTCACAGACTGCGACCATGGCCTGTGTCAGGCCCATGCCTCTATATCTGACTTTCCCTAGCACAGATGGGGAAACTGAAGCCAGAGAAAGGAGGCAACCAGCCCAAGTCAGCCTCCCTGATCTCCGGCAGACTCAGGTCGTAACCCAGCTGCTCCCCTGCAGATGTCAGCAGACCCCAGGCTTCAAACCCACCCTGGGATCTGGTAAGGAGAAGGAAGATGAGCTCCAGGGGTTCTGGGGGGCAGCGACCTGGTGCCTACCTGTACCGTGTAGATCCAGCCCACGTCCATGTGACTGTGGGGTACCACGAAGACCCTGAGGGGGCTCACGGACCCGGCCACCAGGAACCGCAGCAGCATCAACTGTGTGAGCACAGGAAGCCAGCCAAGAGGCCACATCCTGGTGGCAGGCGGCCAGGGGCTGCTACTGGCAGTCACTTGCCATCCACTGGCGACTGGCGACCGGTCCCCCAGCAGAAAACAGGGCTCCCGACGCTCGGGGCAGGTGGGGCAGGAACAGGAGGAGTGGCTCCTGCAGCCGTGCTGTCACCTGAGCCAGGTGAGGGGTGGCCCTTGGGCATCACCATTCGGCGCTCCGCCCTATCTCGGGTCCCGGGCATTGCCGTCAATTTTTTAAATTTAGTTTTATTTAAATTCAATTAATTAACATATAATGTATTATTAGTTCCAGAGGTAGAGTTCAGTAACTCATCAGTTGCGTATCACACCCAGTGCTCATCACATCATGCGCCCTAATTAATGCCCATCCCCCTAGAGTTAACATTGTGTTTTGGTTTGTCTCCGTCTCTGATTTCGTCTCCTTTTATTTTTCCATGTCTTCCCCTATGATCCTCTGGTTTTTTTTTTTAAAGATTTTATTTACTTCTTTATTTGAGAGAGAGAGAGAGAGAGAGAAACAGCATGAGATGGGAGAGGGTCAGAGGGAGAAGCAGGGTTCCCACTGAGCCGGGAGCCCATTGTAGGACTCGATCCCAGGACTCTGGGATCATGACCTGAGCCAAAGACAGTCGCTTAACCAACTGAGCCACCCAGGCGGCCCCTCTGGTTTATTCTTAAATTCCACAGAAGAGTGAAATCACATGACAATTGTATTTCTTTGATTGACTTATTTTGCTTAGGATAAACCGTTGCTGTCCACTTCTCAGCAGAATCCCAAACTCCATCTTCCCCAGGGCGGTTGTCACGGTGTGCCCTCTCCTGGAGCCCTGTCTGGAGGAAGCCAGCTGTCACGTTGCAGGTCACCACAGCCTTCCGTGCAGGGGACACACAGGGAGGGCCCCCGACGACCTGCCCACAACCAGCACTGGCTTGGGCGCCACGTGAGCCAGCCACCTGCAAGCCGCTCCTCCGGCCCAGCCCAGGCTCCGGGAGTCCCGGCCGAATGCT
>NW_027398305.1:0-750 GCF_003265705.2 Callorhinus ursinus
TTTTTTGGAACAGTTTCAGGAGAATAGGTATTAATTCTTCTTTAAATGTCTGATAGAATTCCCCTGGGAAGCCATCTGGCCCTGGGCTTTTGTTTCTTGGGAGATTTTTGATGACTGCTTCAATTTCCTTAGTGGTTATAGGTCTGTTCAGGTTTTCTATTTCTTCCTGGTTCAATTTTGGTAGTTGAATACATCTCTAGGAATGCACCCATTTCTTCCAGGTTATCTAATTTGCTGGCATAGAGTTGCTCATAATATGTTCTTATAATTGTTTGTATTTCTTTGGTGTTGGTTGTGATCTCTCCTCTTTCATTCATGATTTTGTTGATTTGGGTCATTTCTCTTTTCTTTTTGATAAGTCTGGCCAGGAGTTTATCAATCTTGTTAATTCTTTCAAAGAACCAGCTCCTAGTTTCGTTGATCCGTTCTACTGTTCTTTTGGTTTCTAGTTCATTGATTTCTGCTCTGATCTTTATTATTTCTCTTCTCCTGCTGGGTTTAGGCTTTATTTGCTGTTCTTTCTCCAGCTCCTTTAGGTGTAGGGTTAGGTTGTGTATTTGAGACCTTTCTTGTTTCTTGAGAAAGGCTTGTATTGCTATATACTTTCCTCTCAGGACTGCCTTTGTTGTATCCCAAAGATTTTGAACAGTTGTGTTTTCATTTTCATTGGTTTCCATGAATTTTTTTAATTCTTCTTTAATTTCCTGGTTGACCCATTCATTCTTTAGTAGGATGCTCTTTAGCCTCCAT
>NW_027398305.1:850-12300 GCF_003265705.2 Callorhinus ursinus
GTTGCTTTGGGTTGGAATGTTCTGAATATGTCTGTGAAGTCCATTTGGTCCAGTGTTTCATTGAAAGTCTTTATTTCCTTGTTGATCTTTTGCTTAGATGATCTGTCCATTTCAGTCAGGGGGTTGTTAAAGTCCCCCACTATTATTGTATTGTTGTCAGTGTGTTTCTTTGTTTTCGTTTAATTGCCTTATATAATTGGCTGCTCCCATGTTAGGGGCATAGATATTTACAATTGTTAGGTCTTCTTGTTGGATAGACCCTTTAAGTAGGATATAGTGTCGTTCCTCATCTATTATTACAGTCTTTGTTTTAAAATCTAATTTGTCTGATATAAGAATTGCCACCCCAGGTTTCTTTTGGTGTCCATTAGCATGGTAAATGGTTTTCCACCCCCTCACTTTCAATCTGGGGGTGTCTTTGGGTCTAAAATGAGTCTCTTGCAGACAGCATATTGATGGGTCTTGTGTTTTAATCCAATCTGATAGCCTGTGTCTTTTGATTGGGGCATTGAGCCCATTTACATTCAGGGTAACTCTTGAAAGGTATGAATTTAGTGCCTTTGTATTGCCTGTAAGGTGACTGTGACTGCATATTGTCTGTGTTCCTTTCTGGTCTATGTTGCTTTTAGGCTCTCTCTTTGCTTAGAGGACCCCTTTCAATATTTCTTGGAAGCCTGGTTTCATGTTTGCAAATTCCTTTAGTTTTTGTTTTTCCTGGAAGCTTTTTATCTCTCCCTGTCTTTTCAATAACAGCCTAGCTGGATATAGTATTCTTGGCTGCATATTTTTCTCGTTTAGTGCTCTGAAGATATCTTGCCAGTCCTTTCTGGCCTGCCAGGTCTCTGTGGATAGGTCTGTTGCCAATCTAATATTTCTACCTTTGTAGGTTACATTTCTCTTCTCCCGAGCTCCTTTCAGGATTTTCCTTTTGTGTCTGAGACTCGTAAGTTTTACTATTAGATGTCGGGGTGTTGACCTATTATTATTGATTTTGAGAGGGGTTCTCTGTGCCTCCTGGATTTTGATGCCTGTTTCCTTCCTCACATTAAGGAAGTTCTTTGCTATTGTTTGCTCCAATATACCTTCTGCTGCTCTCTCTCTTTCTTCTTCTTCTGGGATCCCAATTATTCTAATGTTGTTTCGTCTTATCGTATAGCTTATCCGTCGAATTCTGCCCTCGTGATCCTATAGTTGTTTATCTCTCTTTTTCTCAGCCTCTTTATTTTCCATCGTTTGGTCTTCTATATCACTGATTCTCTCTTCTGTCTCATTTATCCTAGTAGTTAGTGCCCCCATTTTTTATTGCACCTCATCAATAACCTTTTTTATTTTGACCTAGTTAGATTTTAGTTCTTTTATTTCTCCAGAAAGCGTTTCTCTAATAACTTCCACACTTTTTTCAAGCCCAGCTAGTATCTTTAAAGTCATGATTCTGAACTCTAGGTCCGACATCGTACTAATGTCCGTATTGAGTAGGTCCCTGGCTGACGGTACTACCTCTTATTCTTTTTGCTGAGGTGATTTTTTCGTCTTGTCATTTTGTCCAGAGGAGAATAGATGAATGAGAGAACAAAATGCTAACAGGTTAACAACGTCCCCAGCAAATATACTCTATATAAATCAGAAAAGACCTTAAACCAGGGGAAAAGAAAGGGAAAGAAAGAAAAAAGTAAGAGGAAAAAAAAAAGAAAAAGATAAAAACAAAAACAGAACAATACAAAAAAAGCAGAATATGATCAAATATGATCAGGCTAGTGCATAGATCAGTGCCACACACTAGATTTTGGGCGTATTTTGGTCTGTTAGAAAAAAGTGCCTCCTAAAATTTTAAAGGAAGAAAGACATATATGTACAAAATAAGGGTTGATACAATGAAGGGATGAAAGATGACTGTAAAGATGAAAATTATAAAAGATTTTATAAAAGGAATTGATAAGATAAGTTGTTTGAAAAAAGAAATAAGATGATTTAAAAAAAAAAGAAAAAAGGGAGAGAATGTGATCAGGCCAGAGACTAGAACAAAGCCATACACTAGTGATTTACGGTATATTTTGATCTGTTAGAAGAAACTGTGTCTCAAAATTTTAAAGAGAGAACAACTTATATATATATGCCAAAAATAAGGGTAACTATTATGAAGGGATAAAATATGACTCTAAAAATGAAAAATAAAAAATGTTTTTTTTTAAAAAAAAGGATTGATAAGATGTTTGTTGAAAAAGGGAAAAAGAAAAATTAAAAAAAAAAAGTTAAAAAAAATTAACTTTGATGAACTAATGAATCATGGTAAAAAAAGCCATGAATTCTATGTGCAGTATTCCCCTAGTGCTGGAGTTCTCCCGTTCTCTTTCATTGGTAAACTTGGTCTTGGCTTGCTGGCTGTTCGTGCTGATCTTCTGGGGGAGGGTCCTGTTCCTGTGGTTTCCAGTTGTCTTTGCTGGAGGCTGAATTGCCCCGCCGCTGTCAGTCTGGGCTAAGCAAGCTGCTTGGGTTTGCTCTCAGCAGCTTTTTTTCCCTGCAAGCTCTCGGTACAGCTTTGGAGGACCAGGGCGAAAATGGTGGCCTCCCAATCTCCACCCGGAGGAGCTGAGAACTTGGGGCCCCACTCCTCAGTGTGCCCCCAGAGAAAAGCAGTCACTCCTGTCTCCCTGGTCTCTGGCCGCACTCCGTGCTCACCCGGCCTATGACCGAGCGTTTGTATGTCTGGCACCCGACCCTGTGTGGAGTCTCCAAACCCAGCAGATCTCTGCGGTGCGCTCCCGCACTGCTCCTCCCGGGGGAGAAAGGGGAGTCTCCCTGGCTCTGCCACTTGTTGGGTCCCTGCTGGAGGAGCAGTGGCCCGACTGGGCCGCGGATCACAGTTTATGGCAACCCTGAGCTGAGAGCCTGCGCCTTGGCTCCGTCTCTGCAGCTGGTTTCCCCGCTCCGATACCTGGGAGCTCTGCCACACTCAGGCAGCCCCGGTCTTTCTGTGACCCCAGGGATCTAAGACCACACTGTCCCAGGAGGATTCCACCCCCCGCTTAGCCACTGCAGCGACGTCCCTCAGCGAAGCCGACTTCTAAAAGTTCCGATTTTGTGCTCCGCGGCTCTATAACTTGCCAGAAGCGGCCCACGGAGGCCCCTTCCCCCACTGTCTATCCTCCCGAATATCACCTCGGATTCACTTCTCCGCACGTCCTACCTTCCAGTAAGTGGTCCCTTCTCTGTTCAGAGTTGTTGCTACTCTCCTCTTTGATCTCCTGTTGCGTTCGTAGGTGTTCAGAATGGTTTGATCCCTATTCAAGCTGAATTCCTGGGACCAGACGAAATCTAGGTCTCCTACTCCTCCCCCATCTTGCTCCGCCCCCTCCACCATAATGGTTTTAAAAGTCAATAATGTGGTCTGCTATGGTAGATATGTGACTCTTTAACACTTGAGATATGGTTAGTGTGACTGAAGAAATTTCTTTTAACTAATTTATTAGTGGCTACTATATTGGACAGTGCCAGTAGGATTGCTCTCTACTTCTTGTTTTAGTATTTTTATTGCCTTTTTAAAGTGTTCAACATTTTAATAAAATATGCTAATATACAACAAAATGTCTAGAGTTTTACAGTAAAAACTATATTCTAAGTTTTATTAACATTTTACTGTATTTACATATCCAACTGTGTGTATATCAATCCCCTAATATTCATGCATGTCAAAAGAGCGTGCAGGTATAAGTACATTTCATCATACTCTATTTAAAATTGTCATCACAAGGCTTATTATGTCTCCAATTCTCTAATGTGCCAGATATTCTTACATATGACACTTTAGACACCAATTACACATAGACTTTCCTGAATCTAACCAAACATTGATTTTATGGGAATTATTTTGCTTGAGTCCAAAGATTTTCATCACTGTATTTCTAAGCATTTCCTAAACTAAGAAGTATCCTCTAAAGAGATGGGGTTACTGTCTCAATAGAGATGATCTGAATGTTCCTTGAGAAATGCATAAAACCCAGATGAATCTTGTGTCATCACATTAGACTCATTAATTCCTTTTAGAAATCCATACCTTTCAAATGAGGGTGGTTTCTTCTATGTTAAAGCTAAGATGTGTAGGTAATCTTTTCTAAACACTTGTCAATTTTTGATTGAACTGATCCTGCCTCTTATACTCACACTAAGGTTAGAGCTAGCTTCCTTCAGTATTTCCATTACCCCCAAAATATTTTTTCTTGCTGGGACATAATTATTGCTGATATTTAAATAAAATCATATAAATATTTTGTATTTCTATGATAGTTTTTGTTGTGTACGTACATTAAAGTCATGCAAATAAGGTATAATATTTGGTTATGTTTTAAATCTTTGTTTTTTTCAGGATCTGTTTTGGTGTATGAAAATATTTCAAAGTAGCTAGCCATTCTAATACAAAACTTTATCCACTAATACTTATTTTTGCTTCTCTATTTGTAAGTTCTGCCCATTTTTTTCATTTCAGAGTTAATTCTGTTTATATTCATTTGAAAGTGACTTTCCTCTATTAAGGTACTATTTACAAGACTATTTTTGGAAAAACTATTTCCAATAGAAACTATTAGGTATTCCTAGAAGGATCTATTCCATTGTGAAAAGTTCTTTGGACAGTTCTGTCTAACTCTCTGGGAAGGCAACAAAATCATTTTAAGAACCTAATACTGACATTGTTTATCACAGGCCACCAACTTGAGAACCCCAGGATTAATAACTTTCCTTTTTGCCTGTTGTGTTTAACAAACTCGTAAATGTTTAATATGCAGAGTGAAGTGCTAGTTATATGGAAGTTTATTCTTTCATATAATCACATGACTATGTGTACCACAGTAGTGTAATTGTGGATTTAAAACATTAACTTCTCAGTAATTACAGACTTAAAGGAATTTTCAAAAATACAAATTTCTGTGTATTTTTTTACCTTAATGGTGAGATCTCGCAGAGATAGTGCAATATCAAAATTTTCTTAGCCAATATTCCTTCAAATATATATTTTTAACTTGCACTCTTCACCCCTCCCGAGACTCTTAGAATGCATAGCTTAGATTTTTGTTGTGACAGATCACTGAATTCATTGTTTTTGTTACCCAATCTGAACAGAAAATTGAGTACCATCTATCAATTTGTCTTGAAATTGACCAATTCTTCCCTCCATCCCTCCAAACTACCGTTTGAGCCTATCCAATGAAGTGTTGTTTTTTGCTTGTTTTTTAAAGACTTATTTTGAGAGTGAGAGCGTGCACACGCACACACATGCACACACGTGAATGGAGTGAGGAGCAGAGGCAGAGGGAATCTCCAGCAGATTCTGAGCTGAGCTTGGAGCCTGATAAGGGGCTCCATCTCATGACCCTGAGATCCAGCCAGAGCTGAAACCAGGAGTCAGTGGACAACCAACTAAGCCACCCAGGTGCTCCCCCCACCCCCCCGCCACAGTGAGGTTTTTTTTTTAAAAAAAAGTTTAGGGAGCATGTGAGTGGCTCAGTTGGTTAAGTGTCGGACTCTTAATCGCAGCTCAGGTCTTGATCTTGGGTCATGAGTTCAAGTTCTACCCTGTGCTTTGCATTTATTTAAAAAAATTTTTTTTTAGTTTAGTTCTAAAAGTTCCCTTTGATTCTTTATCATAATTGCTTTAAATTCTTCTCAGATAATTCCATGTGAGTTATCTAAGTATTAGCATCTTTTGATTGTGTTTTCTCATTCAAGTCATTGTCCAGATTCTTAATATGATGAGTGATTTTTTTTTTTTTATTCTAAAGCGTTCAGAGTATTAAGTTGTGAGATTTGGAATACTTTTTTTTTTTTTGAGCCAGTGGTCACTATGTTTAGGTGGAGCACAAAGACTGGTTATTCTGTCCAATTCTGGTTTGGAATTGACATTCAGTTCAGCTTTTAGGCCTCATTCACACCTCCCAATGGAAATGGAACACTATTTTGCCCCAAAATATCCCTGAGGAGGAGTTGACCTTTGGCTCCCAACATATTATATGTCCTAATTTTGATTTTGCTTTACTTTCTCAAATGTCTTCCATTAGTCTGGTCACAATCTCTGGGAAATTAAAATAAATACTTTTAAAATATATAAAAAAGAGTTAGCTTGTCAGTTTGGCCATATAGGAGTTTTACTTGCTTCATTTGATTTTTTTTCTGGAAAACCATACTATCCTCACTTATAATTTGGGCAGCCATAATATCTGGTTGTAATAAAAAGAGAGCTAGTTAAGTTGAAAAAAAAAAGTCACATACATCTAAATTCACTTAATTTTGTATAGTCCATTAAACCAAATCTAAAAGACAGAAATGATTGAGTTCCTATTGTGTTTTATGCTTTTGATACTCATTATACTAATTCTTAAGAATGACAATAAAACCTACGTATACTACTTGTTGACTTTTCACTTATTTTAACTACCAGGAAATCAGTGCTCAGAAAATTCAAGTAATTTGTCCTAAACTGTGGAATTAACAATTGATGGGCTCTAAGTATGTTTCATTTCAAGACCATAATCCCTCAGAAGTTCTTTCTAATTTTTAAAGAAGGGTTCCCTTAAGTTTTAGTAATTCTTAAGGAAGTGAATAACTATAGACAAATCCTTTTTGTAATAGAACATACTTGAATTTTTGAAAGAAAAAGACCTAGATTAAGTGTTCCTAATGATTGTGGAAATATGTACTTAATTTACATTTTAAAATAAGCAAAATATAATTTATATATGGAAAATATACTCAGAAAAATGAACTTAAATACTTTAGTTTGTCTTTATATACACACCTGAGAAATCAGATCTACTTGCCATTGAGCATTATGTGCTTTTAGCATTAAGAAAATTAGATTCCTTCATGTTCTGGAAGTAGCACTATTCCATTAAATTATTGTAAACAGATTCTTAGTTTATAATTGCTTAATCACCAATGCAGCAGATATTTGAAGAGCTACTTTGCTAAATTTACTTTGTAATTTTAATTAACTTTTTTTGCCTTTCTAATTAAATTTGCTCTTGTTATTTTTGATGGTTTAGCACTGGTAGAGAACTAGCTTTGTAGGCAAGACATATTTTCATCAGAAATGGTCAGGTTCAACATGAAAGAGATTGAGTGCTTTAAACATTATGAATAGGCTAAAAATAGGGATATTTTTTCAAGTTATATTCATGTTATAAAAATAAATCTTGAAAAGGAGCTATAAATATCTGCTACCTAAATATGTCAGTTTTATTGCATGTTTTTTGTAAGATTATATGCCATGAAATTTAAGTACTTCAATGTGATACTTGGTACAAAGTAGATTATATAAATATGGGCACTTGTTCATTGTCAAAAAGTAAATAATAGAATGCAGTTCTTAAAGACTAAGATTTTTATTGGCTAATTACTGAAAATATAAATTTATCTAATTTACCATTTCGTTTTCCTTAACCCAGTATTCTTTAGTCATTTCTTTCCCTGTTTTCTTTTATGTAAAAATTTTCCTCAGTATTGTTTATTATTTGCTCATATTTTCTACCTACAATCAGACTCATAATCACTGTTCAATCAGGTATAGGTCTTTTAAAGTTTACCAGCTCGATTACTCTAAATACTTCCTTGATCCAGAGTCATTTGAACTTTTCTACGTGTGTTCCTGAAGGCATATAATGGAGTAATTCTTCTAAAGTCAAATTTACTTCCTTTTCAGCCCAGTTTCCATAAGTATTCTACCAATTTCGGGCTTAAACCCAAATCCCAAATTTTCTCCTTTTTCAGATGAGCATTTATATGAGCCTAGTTTTCATTTAATTCTATCAATAGACCTATAAATCCTTTGTTATACCAAATATCTATGGTGGAAAGATTAATGTTTGATATAAACTACTTTGATTAAAAGCACATTCTTTCTCTCCCAATAGAAATGACTTTTCCTTATGTATCACGTTCCCAGTAACTGAGGTGGTGACTTAAGACCATTTTTCTATAAACTCTGAATTTGATCTGCTTTGTGGACATAATCATATCTCAGTTATTATAGAATAAGTTTTAGAGACATTGGCTTTCAGGTGCCATTATGTAACACTACCCATCCATTCTACCCCCGCTGCACGTAAGGATGACATTGTAATGTTTGTTTGTCTAATACCATTTGCAGCATAGGAAAGGTAAATTTATTTTTGAAAGCATACGGTACTAGACTCATTAGAGGATAATAAAGGTGGTACTATTCAATAATGTTTTGCCATTATTTAAGGTTACCATTGTTTTCCTACAAACACCTTTTAACAGTGCATATCCAGTAATCCTTCCTAGGTGAGTGTACTACCTCCTTGTACTATTGCTGGTAGGTATGCTTCTCCATTAGTAGCATTATTTAATTCCCCCCTCATTTATAGTTGCATTATCTCTCCAGGCTGGGTTCCAGTTGCCGCTCGTCTCCTGGAAGATAGCTCCCTCTAGTGTCCCTTCTTGGGTTAATAAGTATTTTTGCAATATGTAATATGAAATATGTACAATATTGGAAAATGATCTGAACCCTGAAGTATTGAACGTTCCAGGAGATCACTATTGGTACATGAGACTACCAAATGATACCAAATATAGTTCCATTTGAGAGTGCCATAGTGTTTCCCATACTGTACCTAACTTTGTGTACCTAACTTTGTGTACCTAACTTTGTGTACCTCTGGAGGGGAATGACCAGTAATAGCCAGAATCAAACATCAGCAAACCAGAGTGACAGCTTTACCATAGCTGGGAGAGAGTTATGCTTGCAACACAAAGCAGTCCATGTGGAAAGGACACTGTAATTGTCCCTACAGGGAGTAGAACAGCCTCTTCCTATGTATTATGGACATCTTTCCTTCATGTATTCTTAAAAATAGCATTTACTCTTTTTTAGTAAACTTTGCCATAGTGTCTCCTCCCCAAATGGATGTCTTCCTGGCATTACCCAAGGGATAATTTGTAACTTAGGCATCAGAATGATATGATAGCCCATGGTGGTAGGGACCATCTCAACCCAAGTCCATTAATGTATCACTAATTATTTTTTTAATTGGGCTGTATTAAATGTAAGACTGTTTTCCACTACAGATTTGTACTGAAGATATAAGTGCTAATATTAAAATGTGCTTTGATATTGAATAATAAAATATGACAACATGGAAAAGGTGTATAACTGAGTAAACCAATATTTTCCAAATGACCAATGTGTGTTTTTCTGGAAGCTTTGGTTTCAGATCTTATGTTTAAGTTTTTAATAAATTTTGAGTTGTTTTGGGCATGATAGAAGATAATGGTCTGACTTCATTCTTTTGAATGTAGACATGAAGTTTTCCTAACACCATTTGCTGAAGAGTATTATTCCCCACTGTGTATTCTTGGAATCCTTGTCAAAGATCAGTTGAACATATACAGGCATGGATTTATTTCTACATGCTCTGTTCTGTTCTGCTGATCTGTGTTCTCTTCAGTTTTTCAGAGGTATTTAAGAATTTGGGTTAATTTTTCTTTATATGTTTGGTAGAATTCACTGGTGAAGCTGTCTGGTCTTGGGCTTTTTGGGAGCGGGGTTGGTTACTGATTCAATCTCCATATTAGTTACAGATCTGTTTAGGCTCACTTCTTCATAATTATTCTTTGCAAGTTGTATGTTTCTAGGTACTAATTTCTTCTAGGTTATCCAGTTTGTTAGTATATAATTTTTCATAGTAAACTCTTTTGATCCTTTTTATCTGTGGCATCAGTTATAGTGTCTTTCATTTTTAATTTTGAGTCTTTTTTTTCTTAGTCTAAAGGTTGTCAATATTTCTTTTCAAAATATTCATTTTCATCCCCCCTCCTTTTAATTTCTACTATAATTTTTCTACAAACTCTGTGCAAGTTTTTTATTTTTCTAGTTTGTGACGTGTGAAGTTGTTTGAGATCTTTTTATGGATCAGTTATTTATTTTTTTCTTTAAATTTTTATTGTTATGTTAATCACCATACATTACATCATTAGTTTTTTTTTTAAAGATTTTATTTATTTATTTGAGAGAGAGAATGAGAGAGAGAGAGCACGAGAGGGGGGAGGGTCAGAGGGAGAAGCCGACTCCCCGCTGAGCAGGGAGCCCGATGTGGGACTTGATCCTGGGACTCCAGGATCATGACCTGAGATGAAGGCAGTCGCTCAACCAACTGAGCCACCCAGGCGCCCTACATCATTAGTTTTTTTTTTTGTTTGTTTTTTTTTTTTTAAGATTTTATTTATTTATTTGAGAGAGAGAGAATGAGAGAGAGAGAGCACAAGAGGGAAGAGGGTCAGAGGGAGAAGCAGACTCCCCGCTGAGCGGGGAGCCCGATGCGGGACTCGATCCTGGGACTCCAGGATCATGACCTGAGCCGAAGGCAGTCGCTTAACCAACTGAGCCACCCAGGCGCCCCATCATTAGTTTTTGATGTGGTGTTCCATGATTCATCGTTTGTGCATAACACCCAGTGCTCAGTTATTTTTATTATCATCATTTGGAATCCTGGAAGAATCCTGGGGCTTTATTGTTAGACAAACCTTCATTTGATTTCTAGGCCTTGATATTTAATGTTGTCATATTAGTAAAGATAGATGATTTGTCTGGGTTTCAATCTTCCTTTGTAAGATAAGGATAATAGGGATTAAATAAGGCAATCCAAGTAAGTGCATGTGGAACATAGTAGGGGGCTCAATCTTTTTTTTTTTTAATTTTTTATTGTTATGTTAATCACCATATATTACATCATTTGTTTTGGTGTAGTGTTCCGTGATTCATTGTTTGTTCATAACACCCAGTGCTCCACGCAGAATGTGCCCTCTTTAATACCCATCACCAGGCTAACCCATCCCCCCACCCTCCTCCCCTCCAGAAACCTCAGTTTGTTTTTCAGAGTCCATCATCTCTCCTGGTTCTTCTCCCCCTCTGACTTACTCCCCTTCATTCTTCCTCTCCTGCTATCTTCTTCTTTTTCTTTTTTCTTAAAATATGTTGCATTATTTGTTTCAGAAGTACAGATCTGTGGTTCAACAGTCTTGCACAATTCACAGCGCTCACCGTAGCACATACCCTCCCCAATGTCTATCACCCAGTCACCCCATCCCTCCAACCCCCCACCACTCCAGCAACCCTCAGTTTGTTTCCTGAGATTAAGAATTCCTCATATCAGTGAGGTCATATGATACATGTCTTTCTCTGATTGACTTATTTCACTCAGCATAACACGCTCCAGTTCCATCCACGTCATTGCAAATGGCAAGATCTCATTCCTTTTGATGGCTGCATAATATGCAATTGTGTATATATACCACATCTTCTTTATCCATTCATCTGTCGATGGACATCCTGGCTCTTCCCACAGTTTGGCTGTTGTGGACATTGCTGCTATAAACATTGGGGTGCATGTACCCCTTGGGTCCCTACATTTGTATCTTTGGGGTAAATACCCAGTAGTGCAATT
>NW_027398306.1:0-502 GCF_003265705.2 Callorhinus ursinus
GTCCCCAGCAAATATACTGTATACAAATCAGAAAAGACCTGAAACCAGGGGAAAAGAAAGGGAAAGAAAGAAAAAAGAAAGAGAAAAAAGAAAAAAAAAAGATAAAAACAAAAACAAAACAATACAAAAATAGCAGAATATGATCAAATATGATCAGGCTAGTGCATAGATCAGTGCCACACACTAGATTTTGGGCGTATTTTGGTCTGTTAGAAAAAAGTGCCTCCTAAAATTTTAAAGGAAGAAAGACATATATGTACAAAATAAGGGTTGATACAATGAAGGGATGGAAGACGACTGTAAAGATGAAAATTATAAAAGGTTTTATAAAAGGACTTGGTAAGATAAGTTGTTTGAAAAAAGAAAGAAGATTTAAGAAAAGAAAAAAAAAGGAAAAAGGGAGAGAATGTGATCAGGCAGGAGACTAGAACAAAGCCATACACTAGTGATTTAGGGTATATTTTGATCTGTTAGAAGAAACTGTACCCCAAAATTTTAAAGA
>NW_027398306.1:602-1027 GCF_003265705.2 Callorhinus ursinus
AAAAAAAAAAAAAAAAGCCATGAATCTATGTGCAGTATTCCCCTAGCGCTGGAGTTCTCCCGTTCTCCTTGATCGATCAACTTGGTCTTGGCTTGCTGGCTGTTTGTGCTGATCTTCTGGGGGAGGGGCCTGTTGCTGTGGTTTCCAAATGTCTTTGCCGGAGGCGGAATTGCCCCGCCCTTGTCGGTCCGGGCTAAGGAAGCTGCTCCGGTTTGCTCTCAGGAGCTTTTGTTCCCTGCAAGCTCTCCGTACAGCCTTGGAGGACCAGGGCAGAAATGGTGGCCTCCCAATCTCTACCCGGAGGAGCCGAGAACTCGGGGCCCCGCTCCTCAGTGTGCCCCCAGAGAAAAGCAGTCACTTCCGTGTCCCCGGTCTCCGGCCGCACCCCGTGCTCACCCGGCCTGTGACCGAGCGTTGCTATCTCT
>NW_027398306.1:1127-12291 GCF_003265705.2 Callorhinus ursinus
AGGGTCCTGAGACCACACTGTCCCGGGAGGATTCCACCCCCCGCTTAGCCACTGCAGCGACGTCCCTCCACGGAGCCAACTTCTAAAAGGTCCGATTTTGTGCTCCGCGGCTCTAGCACTTGCCAGAAGCGGCCGGCGGAGGCCCCTCCCCCGCCGTCTATCCTCCCGAATATCGCCTCGGATTCACTTCTCCGCACGTCCTACCTTCCAAGAAAGTGGTCACTTTTCTGTTCAGAGAGTTGTTGCTACTCTCTTCTTCGGTCTCCTGTTGAGTTCGTAGGTGTTCAGAATGGTTTGATCCCTATTCAGCTGAATTCCTGAGACCAGACGAAATCTAGGTCTCCTACTCCTCCGCCATCTTGCTCCGCCCCTATTTTTACATTTTTTTAAGAGCGAGGGAGAGAGAGTGTGTGAGCAGTCGGGGGCAGAGGGAGAGGGAGAGAGACTCTCAAGCAGGCCCTACACTCAGCGTGGAGCCTGATATGGGGCTTGATATCATGACCCTGACATCATGATCTGAGCCAAAATTAAGTTATATGCTTAACTGACTGAGCCACCCAGGCATGCTGAAAAGATTTTTAATTTTGAGGATATTTTTTTTCTTTCTTTTCTTATGCTTTGGTGTCAGAGCTAAAAGCATTGCTAAATCCAAGGTTATGAAGATTTATCCCCATTTATTTCTTCTAGAGTTTATAATTTTACCTCTTACATTTAAGCCTTTACTTATTTTGAGCTAATGTTTCTATGTGGTATGAGGTAAGGGTCCAGTTTCATTCCTCTGCACATGGATAACCAATTGTCCCCTAATGTAATGTTTTCCACCCTTGTCAAAATTCAGTGGACCATAGAAGAAGGGGTTTAGTTCTGGTCTCAGTTAAATCCCACTGATCTGTGTGCATACCTTTTGAAAAGTGTATGCATAACAATAAAATTGTTATTTTATATATATTTAAAAATTTTTAAATTTAAATTCAATTAATTAACATATAATGTATTATTTGCTTCAGGGTGAATGCATACCTTTACGACAGTATCAGAACATTTTCTTGACTGTTGCTTTGTATTAGATTTGAACTTTGGAAGTATGACCTTTCACCTTTGATTTTCTTTTTCAAGATTGTTCTGGCTATCTTGTGCTCCCTTGAAATTCCATATGACTCTTAAGATTAGCTTGTGCATTTCTTCCCAAAGGCCTTTGTGAATTTTCTTGGGAACACATTGAATTTCCATATCGCCTTGTGTTCTACTGCCATCTTATCAATAGCATGTCTTTTCATCACCATGGGGTGTCTTCAGAAATATTTAGGTTTCCCTTACTTTCTGTCAGCAATGTTTGTAACATTCAGTGTACAAGATGTGCACCTTGATTACATCTATACCTAAATATTTGGTTAATATTGATGTTCCCTAAAATGGAATTGTTTTCTTAAATTCATTTTTGGATGATTCATTGCTAGTGTATACAAATAAGAGAGATTTTTGTGTATTGATATTTTGTCCTGTAACTGTGTTGAATTCGGTAACTGGCTGTAATCATTTTTTGTTGATTCTTTAGGAAGCTCTATATAAGATGATGTCATCTCTGGTCTCTGAATAGACAGAGTTCTAGTGTTTCCTTTCACATGTGGATGCCTTCTTTCTTGGCTTATCCTTCTGGGTAGAACTTTCAGTCCAATAATGAGCAACAGGTGAAAACCAGCATCCCGTCCTTGTTCCTGATTTCAGAGTAAAGCTGTCCATCTTCAGACTTAAGCATGGTGTTTGCTAGAGACTTAATGAGAAAATTACTCCTTATTCCTGCTTTCGTGGGTATTTATATCAGCAACAGACATTGGACTTTGGTTAGAATATTTTCTGCATCAGTTTATATGAACACATGTTTTTATTTAAAAATTCATTGTGCTGTATAACATTGCTTGTTTCACTCTATTGAATAACCTTTGAGGTGGATGTGCAGAGCCACTTGCTTAGGGTGCACAGTCTATTTATGAGCTCTTGGTTTTGCAATTCTTCTAATCTGGCTTCTTAGATCTATATTAAGAAAGGTACAGGAATGCATTTTGCTGATTTTGTGGGGTTGGTAATAGGGGTTAGGGCTAGGGTTAGGAGTTAGGGATTAGGTTTAGGGTTAGGGTCTCCCTGTCCTCTGCTGCACAGAACCCATTCTCCTCTGGTAACTAGAGTGATGTTTTCAGAACATAAACTTGGGCTTTTCTGTAGTATGCTCCCCTCCTACCCGTCCTCTCCAGCCTCACCTCTTCCACCACAGCCACCCTTCTGTGGGCCACCCAAGTGTGTGGTCATCACGCATGTGCCCTGGGCCTGACTACAAGACTTTGCTTTTACTGTGCCCTCTGCGAGGATCCCTCTTCTATCCCCTCGCTTCATATCTGGCTTGTTGCCACATTGCCTGGGTCTGGACTTGCCCTCTGGTGACCTGACTCATGTTGAGTGTGCTTATCCCCTATTTAAATGTAGTGCCCACCTTCCCTGTGTGAGCGATTTACTAACCTGCTGGGTATGGGGCAGGCCCAGGGAAGTAGTCTTAGCACCTATGCAAACACATCAGTCTCAGAGGGGCTCACCACACTTGCCTATATTGGGGGAGCTGCTGTCCTCAGAGGGGGGAGCAGGTAGTACCCTTAAAGGGGGACCACCCATGGGACGTGGTTGTTTAAGATATTGAACCCTTTGTGGCCGGGAAATGTAGACCTAGACCTGGAAGCTCACACCCTTGGATTCAAGCCTGAGACCTAAGCAAGCCCCCTCTTTTTCCTGGTGTCGTCTTTTGCCTTCCCTGTCCACGGGCTGGACCTGATTCCTGATGTGGCAGAGTTTGAGGGTGACCCCTCCTAGGAATACCAGTGGCTTACTGAGCACCTTGTCAGCAGGATGCCCAGCAGCCTTCAAGGGAGGACCCTACAGGAAGTGGAGACAGGTCTGTGGGGGCCAGCGGCAGCCCACTCAAAGCGAAGTGGGACAGGTGTCCGGCCCTGCTGATTCTAGCCGCTCTGTAAGACATACAAATGAGGGCTGTGCCCAAAGGTGCTTCCTTCCTGGAAGGTGGAGATGGGATCTGCAGGGGGGCGGCCAGTGGAGGGTACCTGCAGGGTTTGCCCAGGAGCTCAGCACAGGGAGAGTGTTCCTGGGACCAGCATGCTGACTGTGGAGCTGCATGGGTTTCCAGCCTCCGAAGCCTCAGGCTCCCCTTTGGAAGACGGGCTGCTGATGGCCCCCATCTCTGGCAACAGACATTAAGGAGGTCCTGCTGGCAGATTACCTCAGGAAGGTCAGGAGGTGGCTGTTGCTTAAAGCAGCCCGGGGCCTGCCCCCTTGGAGAAGGTGCACACGTCCATGGCCCCCAATTCTGGGGTCCTGCTGCCAGCCTCTGGCAGTGACCCTCTTCCTGTCCTGTCCACTGACCCTGTGGATGCATGGCCTTCCTAGAGCTGTTCCTGCAGACAGCAGAGAAGCACTACATGGTGGGGCACGGGGTCACCTACTAGGTTTTCACCAATCAACCAGGTGCCCGACCCCGTGTGCCCATCCAGGTATGCCGGAGGGTGGTGGTCTTCATGGTGGACACAGGGTCACTTACTATGTCTTCACCGACCAGCTGGTTGCTGTGCCCCATGTGCCACTCTGGGAGGGGCAGAGGGTGGTGGGCTTCAAGGTCCGTGGCATCATGATTTGGCAGGATGTGTCCATGCGGCACATAGCGGTGATCAGCCGCTTCTGCGAGCAGCGCTTCCTCTGTGACGTGGAAGACCTGGTGTGCGTTGACGTGGATGTGGGAATGAAGTTCTGGGACCATGTGGGCATGGAGATCATGACGCCCCTCTTTGGCATCCCACAGCTCGGTTTCTACTGGGGAGCCCATGAGGACTTTATCTACGAGCGCTGGCCACAGTCCCAGACCCACATCCCCAGGGACCAGGGCAACTTTTACTACATGGGGGCCTTTTTTGGAGAATTGGTGGTGGAGTTTCCCTGACTGACCTCGGCCTGTCACCAGGCGATGATGGTCAACTGAGCCAATGAGATTGAGACCAGGTGGCCCGATAAGAGCCACCTGAACAGGTACGTGCTGGGCCACAGGCCCACCAAGGTGCTGTCCCCGGAGGACCTGTGGGATCCACGGCAGCTGGGCTGGCCCCACCATCATTCCCCGGGTCATGAAGAAGCTGAGATCCATGGCAGTGCCCAAGAATCAACAGGGGACCCAGAACTCATGAGGGGCTGTCCCCGGAGGAGCTGTGGGACCTGCGGTATTGTGCTGTCCTCTGAAGGACCTATGAGACCCGCAGCTGATGGGTTAGCCCCAGTCATGGAGAAGCTGAGATTTGTGGCTGTGCCCAAGAATCAGCAGGACATCTGAAAGTCATGAGGGGCTGCCCCCGTCTCCATTAGGGGGTGCTGCCTTGAGCGGAGCGGTCAGAGCAGATTCCTACTTCTGTCCCCTTGAGGGAACCTGTGGAGCCCAGCACTGCTTGCACGGGCACGCCAGCGCCCAAACCAGCCCTGCGCACAGGAGGCCTGCCTGGGGACACAAGGTCCTCTCTTTGTGGTCACTACATTTTGATCATTTCCACGTCCTTTGCAGCTGTGAACGGCTCCAGTTTTATGTCGGATGTTTTTCTGTGTCAATGCTGAGCAACCATCTTAAAAAGAACAATTGAGGGAAAAGGTTTTCTCCATGGTTCTAAACAGACATTTACTGTTGGGGCTGGGAGCAGCCCTGTAGCAGCCATGGAGCCAGAACGGGTGCTGGCCTTGTCTTCCCTCCCAGTCTTTACACCTCACCGCGGCCGTGGGGTTTCAGGGTCAGCGGTGCGCCGAACCACCTCCCAGACCCCCAGGGCTCTCATCAACAGAGGCCTTGGCAGTGGCCACTAGCTCGGCCTCCAGGAGCGTGGAGCCCTCTGGGCTATATAAGGTTCCTGCCTTAGTTTTAAATGGCTATTTCTGTGCTGGTGTTTGTGAAATGTGGACACTCGCTCTGTCTGGATGCGCATCCCCTTGGGATTCCTCAGTGCCCACCAGTGGGTTTGCACTTTCTCTGAACCAGCTGCCTGCACTGTGTCTTAGCAAGCACTTACTGAGCTCAGTCACCAACAAGGGGCAAAGCGTGAGAGCGAGAACTAAGATACAGGCTCCCTGCTCCTGGGCCCTCCAGGGACTCGCGATGACCCCGACTTACTGACTCACTTCTTTTGTATTGTGGTATAATGGACATACACCTGATACCATGAAGCACATTTCAGTGGCAATAAGTATATTCCCTGTTCTGCACCGGCTACCTCTGTCCGTCGCCACAATGTTTTCAACATCCCAACCTGAACTTCTACCCACGAGACCCCAAACCCCCATTGCCCTTCCCCAGCCCTGGCACCCAGCAGCTCCTTCCACCTCCGTGAATGGGAGTGCTCTCCATCCCTCACAAGTGGGGTCCTCCTGTGCGGGCCTTTAGGGACTGGCTTATTTCACATGGCATAATGGTCTCAAGGTCTGTCCCTGTGAGGCTGAACCTGACCCACTTTTCCCCCAAAAGTGTGGCTCAGCCCTCTTCTGTCTGAGCTGAACCTCCTCAGTCCCCTCTGCTCCCCTCACCTTCCTCCTCAGCCTGAAGATTATACCAGCCAGTCTGCAGCTTTGAAGACCTGTGAGTCTGGATGCCAGGCACCTACCCCAGGGGACTCCGGCCTCACCTATACCCCATCTGTCCACGTCAGGTGCGTGCTGCCCTCCGTCAGCTGACCACCTGCTCCTCCCACAGGTGTCCCCATCTCAGGAGAGGGAAACACCAAGTCCAGTCCCTTGGAGTCCTCTGGGACTTCTTGCTTGCTACCAACTCTCCCAGCAGTGAAGTGGCTACTGGAGGACATTCAATGTCCAAAACATTTAAAGGCATAGTGAGTCTCTGCTGCCTAAGGCAATGTATAATAGTTGGTGCAAATAGAAACCAAGCAGAATCACCATAAGAAAGGCTGAGGAATGAAGAGCTTTAGGGAAGAAGGGTCTGGAAGCTCTGACTGCCCCTACCTGACCTTCAGGTGCTCCTCAGTTACTCCTGTGCCACTGGTATCTTCCTGGAACCCTGACATGGCTGTTTTCAGACAGCTCATCCAGTAGTACCCTCAGTTTCTGGGAGGCGGATTTGCTGGAATCCGCAGTGTGTCCTGCTGCCCCATCAGGATCGCTTTTTGAAGGTGCATCGTGCAGGCCATCTGAGGAGCCAAGACTGTGGGTCTGTGACCTGGAGGGATTCTGAGCAGAACTGGTGGGATGGGAGGGCTACAAGGCCCAGAGGCAGGTTTCCAGAATGCTGACTCAGGTCCCCGGCATCCTACCGTTTTTGAATCAAAGCCTTGAGATCTTTAAATGCCAGCAATGTTACAGCATGGGCCAGAAAAGCAAATGTCCCTGTGCACCCAACCCCACCTAAACTATTGGCCATTTCTTGTCACTTGAGCTGAGGTCAAAGGATTGGGAGTCGGGGCTTAAGGAGGGTCCTGGGCCAGACTTTGTATTTCGGGGACAAAGGCCATCCAGACAAGCTTGTGCTGAGCCTGAGGAGGGTGTCTGTGTGGAGACCCCAGCTGCAGGCACTGCTGTCCACGGAGGCCCCCTCAGCCTGCCCCAGTGCACCTGCTGCTGGGGGAGAACCTGCCCCCACCTCTCTGCCTGAGGACTCTCTCCTGCACCAGGTGCCTCCTATCCTGCCAGCCATTGCCATCCTGCAGCCTGGTAGAGTGGCTACCCCGAGTTCCTCTAGCTGCTGGGGGAGCACCTGCCCCCTCCTCTCTGCCTGAGGGTTCTCTCTTGCATCAGGTGCACCTCCACTCCTGTCAGTCACTCTCAGCCTGCAGCCTCAGACGGTGGCTACCCTGACAAACTCCAGCCCTGGGGACAGAGCTGGTGTGGTCGAGATGTGGTCTCCCAGCAGGCCTGAGAGCCAGGTCCGCACAGTGCTCCCTCTCCTCCTGCAGGCTCACTGTGCCACATCCCCCCTCAGTCTCCCTGGGCCCAAGTCTTCCTCTCTTCGTGGACCATTCTTGAAACAGGCTCCACACTCTGGGACTGGGAGCAGGTCGTCTGGACCTTCTGGACTCTCGCTTCCGTGTCCGTGACATGGGCACAGTCTGGCCTCACAGACTGCTCAGAGGAGACCCAGCGCAGGAAGAGGCAGGCCACTGCAAGGGAGATGGCTAGTGACCCCAGAAGGAGCACACAGTCTTTGCAAAAAGCACCGGGCTCCCAGGACCCAGCGTGGGATATGGGTATCAGGCCAGGGAGCACAGGGAGTCCTGGAGGGGGTGGCCCTGGCGGGGAGGTCATGGAAGGGTCCCAGAAGAGGCAGGAGACAAGGAAGATGACAGGACAGAGCTTCCAAAGGAGGTTGATGGAAGGATCAGAGAATCGCAGAGACACTTGGGAAAACTCAGAGGCCCTGGAGATGTTGGCTGAAACACTGTCATTTGGTCCGAAAAGTTGGGTCACAACACCCTACTCGACACTGGATGATTTACTCTTTGTTGGTTCTAGGAATCAGTAGGTACCTGCCAAGAGAACTCACACTGCATGAAGTCTAGGATATACTTACTTTTCATTACTTTTCAGGACTAGATTTCTCTAGAGGAAGTGCTAAGCATGGGTCTTCCATTCTTTGGCTTGTGCAACTGCCCTCTGTTTTCAGGAGCCGATTCCTGGTGCTCATCACCACTGCTAACCCTGAGGACTGCCCCCGTCACCTCCCATAGTGGACATGACCATGTGGGTTGGGGGGTGCTCACTGATGAAGCCCCAGTGCTCAGTACACAACAGGGACCCCAGATCCTCTGCTGAATGAGGGAGGAAGGAGAGACGGTTGGAGGGAGGGAGGGAGGGGGAGGGAGTGTTGGAGGTGGGGAATGAATGAGGGAGAGAATGAATGAGGGAGGGAGTAAATCCACAGAAGCTGGGTCCATAAATCAGGAGTCCTTATTTGGGGTGAGGCCCGAGGTCATCACAGGCCTCCCGGGCCCTGGATGGTGGCTCAGGGCATGTCCATCTGTCCTCCCATTGCTGACCTTCCTTCTCCTTGGACCCGCTGTCATCCTGGAACCTCTCCCCCTCCTACTCAAACAATTCTCAATGTTCCCAGGGGCAGGGTGGCAGGAGGGGTGGGTCGTAGGACGGGCTTCCCAGATCCTGTGCCCCGGATGACACCGGGACAGTAGCTGCAGGGCATTCTATCATGAGAACTGGGACCGTGGATCCCATCCATCTCCTTGGGCATTAGTGTTGTTCCATTCCCTGCTCTCTCCAGCACCGCTGTGATGAACACTCCTGACAATACATGTGTGAAAAACCGAGCCGGAGTTTCCGGGGCTGAGTCTGAGGCTGAGGATGGGTGTACCTGTGGCTTGGGATGGGTGCTGCTCACTCTTCTCCCAGACAGGGGTGGCTGTCACCATTCTCTCCAGGGGACCTCTACTTCCTCACGTTCTCCCCAGGGCTGCTGGCCCCAGACCAGACACCTGCCAGGCTGAGGGTGACCAGCGCTGCCTCCAAAGGGTTTCCTTTGCCAGAGTCCTTCCCCAGGAGTCCCGCATTTCTGACACATATTCCCTGCGTGCCTATCCTTCCGCCTTGGACTTGCATGTGTTTGGTCTCCGTCCCTGTGGAATCCAGTGACTGGGAGCGTGGTTTGGACCAGAGTCAGGTAAAACCTTTCCCTGGCCTTGGGTTGTGAGCAATGCTTTTGCCCTTTGTTGTGTGTCTTCCAGCTTTCTGCATTGCCCTGGTTTCTGTGTGGGTCTCAGGAAGAACCAGTCCTGTCCTGTCTGGGGTCAGGCTGTGGTGTCCCAGCAGGACCAGGGGTCCCAGCCCCGAGATTGTGCCCATAATTCCTAAAGTGGCCTCTTTGATTACATTTGATGTGTAATCCATCGGGGATTTCAATATCAAATAAGGGAAATTTTATGACAAACACAGAAGAAAAGGAGTCCCCTTTGAAAATAGGGGGGGAGACACGAAGGCCCCTATTGTGTGATTCCAATTACAGAAACATCAGGAATAGGTAAAGGAACAGAGAGAGAAAGCAGCCTAGGGGTTGCCAGGGTCTGGGCTGGGGGAGAAAAGGGCAGAGAGGGCTTCTGGTTCGGGACTCCTTTGGGGAATGAGATATTCTGTGGCAATATTCTGGGGTGTGGTAGCACAGCGTTGGGCATGTACTTAATGCTCATGACGTGTTCAATTAAAAACAAGCAATTTTATTTAAAACAAATAATAAACATTATATAGGACATGGAAGGATAAAATAACAGTTAATATGTACCAGAGAGAAAGAACACAGGGGGAGGGGATGAATCAATCGGGCGGGGTCTCGGGTTCCGGGGATGGAACTAAAGGTAATTGTACAAGGAACCCTCCCTGCAGGGCTGTGGGCTCTGGATGTGGCTGTGGGAGCCCTGCAGGAGCTGGAGTAGGGGCAGGGCTCAGGATAGGGGTAGGGACAGGGGCAGGGACAGAGGTAAGAGCAGGGGCAGGGGCAAGGGGAGGGACAGGGTCAGCAGTAGTGGCAGGTGCAGGACCCAGGGCAGGAGCAGGGACAGGATCTGGGTCAGGGGCAGGAACGGGACCCCTGGCAGGGGCAGGGGAAGGGGCAGCGGCTCTGGCAGGAGTACGGACAGGGGCAGGAGCAAGGGTAGGATCTGGGTCAGGGACAGTGGCTCTGGCAGGGGCAGGAGCAGGAACAGGGGCAGGGGCAGGAACAAGAGCACAGGCAGGGGCAGGTGCTGGGGCAGGGGCAGAGTCATGGGTAAGGTAAGGGGCAGGAGCCGGGTCAGGATCTGGGTCTGAGGCAGGGGCTGTGGTGGGGTGGGGGAAGGCGAGTGGCAGGAATTGTAACAGTGGCAGGGACAGGGGCTGGCGCAGGAGCAGGTGCCAGTTCTTCCTGGACAGCGCCAGGCTCTCCGTGGGCAGGTGCCGGGTCACCTGCCGGCTCCTGGTCTCCTCCTGAAGTCACTACAGGCACCAGCCCTCCCTCCAGATCCGACTCTAGCTCCTCAGGTGATGGAGCAGCTGTGACAGGAGAAAAGCTCACCCCCGTGCCTACTCTCTGTGGGCCTTTGCAGAGACAGAGCCCAGCCCAGGGTCTCCCAGAGAAGCCACAGCTGGGAAGGAACATTCACTGGGACGTCTCTCCGACTGCAGTCCACCCGCTGTGTGCTCTGTGCCCAGTCATTGCTCCTGGTCCCACACCAGCCTCTGGGGCCTCCTCCCTGTGGGGCCAGCACCAACTTCTCCCCACACACCACAAACACCCAGCCCCAGCCTTCTCACACTCGGCCTTGGCCTCCGTGGGCTCCGGCTACTGAACCACTGTCTGGTGGACAACCACCTGGGACAGTGGTCTGGGTGGTGTAGGAGGTCTTCCCCTACAATCCCCAGCACCTGCTTCTGGGGACCCCTGTTGGTCACCCCCTCTGTTGAGGAGATGGAGGGCGTGTCCCCCAGCCTTCTCTCCATGTCCTCCGTGGCCTTCTGCAAAGACAGGGACAGTAGCCGGCCCCAAGCCCTCACAGCCCTGCCCGGCCATCCGCACTCTCCTCCTGCCCAGTCCCCCTGCTGCTCCCAGATCAGACACAGAACTGTGCGTCCACAGCCCTGCATCCGGGATGCAGTGACCCATCCCTGCAGGGCTATCCGGATAAACCTCGGGCAGAAGGGGCAGAGCCCGCACACCCCATCCCACACAGCCAGCCTTGACCTTGAACATGACCTGCCCACTGGGTATCTGAACCCTCATCTTCCTGCTCCTGCTCGGGGTGACCCCACCCTGCATGACCCCTCTTTACACACACATACACACACACACGCACACACACAGAGACACACACCCCCATCCACACACGTGCAGCCACACACACACTCAACACACAGACACACGCATGCACACACGCAGACACACACAGAAACACACACACACAGGGAGGGCACCTGGGGCTACACAGGTCATCAGAGTGAGTGGGGCTGGGTGGCCGGCTCTGGGTCTCATGGTGTCACCTTTCTGTCCTTCCAGCCAAATGGCCAGAGGCGGTGGGGAGGCCTGACATGAAATTCCCAGCGGGGGACAGCGTCTGCAGGGCATGCTTTCTTCCGCCTGCGGCCTCCGCACCTC
>NW_027398307.1:0-12289 GCF_003265705.2 Callorhinus ursinus
TCCAAAGAAGACATCCAAATGGCCAACAGGCACATGAAAAAGTGCTCAACATCGCTCGGCATCAGGGAAATCCAAATCAAAACCTCAAAGAGATACCACCTCACACCCATCAGAATGGCTAAAATTAACAAGTCAGGGAACTACAGATGTTGGCGGGGATGTGGAGAAAGGGGAACCCTCCTACACTGTTGGTGGGAATGCAAGCTGGTGCAACCACTCTGGAAAACAGTATGGAGGTTCCTCAAACAGTTGAAATTAGAGCTACCATTCGATCCAGCAATTGCACTTCTGGGTATTTACCCCAAAGATACAAATGTAGAGACCCGAAGGGGTACGTGCACCCCAATGTTTATAGCAGCAATGTCCACAATAGCCAAACTGTGGAAAGAGGCAAGATGTCCATCGACAGATGAATGGATAAAGAAGAAGTGGTATATATACACAATGGAATATTAGGCAGCCATCAAAAGGAATGAGATCTTGCCATTTGCAACGACGTGGATGGAACTGGAGGGTGTTATGCTGAGTGAAATAAGTCAATCCGAGAAAGACATGTATCATATGACCTCACTGATATGAGGAATTCTTAATCTCAGGAACAAACTGAGTGTTACTGGAGTGGTTGGGGGTGGGAGGGATGGGGTGGCTGGGTGATAGACATTGGGGAGGTTATGTGCTACGGTGAGCACTGTGAATTGTGCAAGACTGTTGAATCACAGATCTGTACTTCTGAAACAAATAACGCAACATATTTTAAGAGAAAAGAAAAAAGAAGATAGCGGGAGAGGAAGAATGAAGGGGAGTAAGTCAGAGGGGGAGACGAACCAGGAGAGATGATGGACTCTGAAAAACAAACTGAGGGTTCTAGAGGGGAGGAGGGTAGGGGGATGGGTTAGCCTGGTGATGGGTATTAAAGAGGGCACATTCTGCATGGAGCACTGGGTGTTATGAACAAACAATGAATCATGGAACACTACATCAAAAACTAATGATGTAATATATGGTGATTAACATAACAATAAAAAATTTTAAAAAATGGAAACAGAAGGAAAGCTTCCAGACTCATTCTATGAGGTCAGTATTACCTTGATCCCCAAACCAGGCAAAGTCCCCATCAAAAAGGAGAATTTCAGACTGATATCCCTGATGAATATGAATTCCAAAATCCTCAAAAAATCCTAGCTAATAGGATCCAACAGTACACTAAAAGGATCATCCACCACGGCCAAGTGGGATTTATCCCTGGAATGCAAGGGTGGTTCAACATTCACAAATCAATCAATGTGATAGAACACATTAATAAGAGGAGAGAGAAGAACCAAATGGTCCTCTCAATTGATGGAGAAAAAGCATTTGACAAAATACAGCATCCTTTCCTGACTTAAACTCTTCAGAATATAGGAATAGAGGGAACATTCCTCAAGTTCATAAAATCCATCTATGAGAAACCCACAGCGAATATTATCCTCAATGGGGAAAAGCTAAGAGCCTTTCCCTTAAGATCAGGAACATGTCAAGGATGCCCACTTTTGCCACAATTGTTGAACATAGTACTAGAAGTCCTAGCAACAGCAATTAGACAACAAAAAGAAATAAAAGGTATTCACATTGGCAAGGAAGGAGTCAAACTCTCTCTCTTCACAGATGACATGATACTTTATGTGGAAAATCCAAAAGACTCCACCCCCAAACTACTAGAACTCATACAGCAATTCAGTAATGTGGCAGGATACAAAATCAATGCACAGAAATCAATTGCTTTCCTATACACTAACAATGTAACTGAGGAAAGAGAAATTAGAGAACTGATTCTATTTACAATAGCACCAAAAACCATAAGATACCTTGGAATAAACCTAGCCCAATAGATACCTTTTAAAATCTTGTCAAGCATGCAGCATTGGCAGGGTGGTTGATAGCTTGGCTGCTTAGTGCCCCAAAGTCAGCGATGTCCTACTTCCTTGGTCCTTATTTCTCTGTCCAATGTGTGACTAAGTGACCTGAGAATTCTACGGTAAGCATGATGTGGATATCCATGGCCTCTAGAGGTTTGTATTCATGATGTTGCCTTTAATTAGACTTTGACTTGACCTATGGAAATTACACCAACAGATTGTGGTCCTCTTGAAACTGCCAAGACTCCTTGAGAAATAGGAAATAAGACTCTACAATTCCCTCTCTTTTATCAGTTATCCGTTAGAAGCTGAAGGAGCTATGGCCAAGAGAAGAAACTTTCTTCTGTGTGGTGAGTGTTCAACATCTTATTTTCTGGTTCTAGAACAGCTATAGTATTCAGTTGAGCTGGCAGAGGGCTGGCCTGAGGGTCATCTCTTGAGAGGGACATGTCTGGATTTCAAAATGTGTGTTAACTTAGAGCCAATATTTCAATGGTTTTTATTTGCTTTCAGACACCATGTCTAATGTCCTTGGAAGTAAAAACAACATTGAAAGTAATGGTTGGTTTTCTGACTTTAAAAAAAAGAAAGTAGTGGTTCTCAACTGGGGGCCATTTGGTGTCCCCACAGGGGACACTTAGTATTGTTTGCAGACAGTTTTGGTGGTTGTGACTTGAGTGAGTGTGTTCCTGGAATTTAGTGGGTGGAGGCCAGGGGTGCCACCCCACACCCTCCAGTGCACAGGCCAGCCCTTGTGATGAGGAATTATCCAAGCTAAAATGTCAATACGGCTGAGACTGAGCAACCCTACCTGAAGGAAGGTATAAGTATTTTTTTTTTAAATTTTAGTGGCATGAGCTAAAACAACAACAACAAAAATGCACCAAATTGGTAAAAAAAAAAAAAACAACCTCATGGGGAGATTCATTGGCAGCAAACAAAACCTCCATGAAATTTTTGACCATTGGTGTAGTTGATTTTTTTCTTAAATTCCGGAAGGTGGTTATCAGGGGTTAATGCTTACTCAACACTAGGTATCACTCTTGGTGATACTGTTGCCCTGTGCACCTGCTCTGCTGTAGCTTTCAGCATAAATACCACTACATTATTTTTAAATTTAATTTTTAAAAACTTTATTGGGATATAATTGGTACATAACATTGTGTAAAGGTGAGGTGTTCCCCATGTTGATTTGGTACACTTATATATGGCAGTATGATGACCACCTTAGCTTTAGCTAACATCTTGTGGCATCTCATAAGCACCATTTCCTGCTTGTCACAGGAACCAATGAGATCTAGTCTGTCAGCAGTCTTTTTTTTTAATTTAATTTTATTTTATTATGTTCTGTTAGTCACCATACAGTACATCATTAGTTGTTTTTTTTTTAATTTTTTTATTGTTATGTTAATCACCATATATTACATCATTAGTTTTTGATGTAGTGTCCCATGATTCATTGTTTGCTTATAACACCCAGTGCTCCATGCAATACATGTTCCCCTTAATACCCATCACTGGGCTAACCCATCCCTCCACCCACCCCCCCTAAAACCCTCAGTTTGTTTCTCAGAGTCCATAGTCTCTCATGGTTCATCTCTCCCTCCGATTCCACCCCCCTTCATTTTTCCCTTCCTTCTCCTAATGTCCTCCCTGCTATTCCTTATGTTCCACAAATAAGTGAAACCATATGATAATTGACTTTCTCTGCTTGACTTATTTCACTCAGCATAATCTCCTCCAGTCCCATCCACCTTGATGTAAAAGTTGGGTATTCATCTTTTCTGGTGGCTGAGTAATATTAAAAATAGCCTGTCAGCAGTCTTAAGGTTTATACTGTGGTTCTGTTGTCTATCTACACTATGCTGTGCATTTGATCTCCAGGACTTACCTGTCTACTAGTTCCAAGTTAGTTCCCTTAAACAACACCTCCCCAAGTCTGCCCCCATCCACCCAGCCCCTGGTAACCACCATTCTACTGTCTGCTTTTATGAGGTCAGCTTCAGAACCATGATTGAATTGGATGAGTATGAAACAGGCTTCAACAGAGTTTGAATTCTGGATTACATAGTCTCAGATTCAGGAGAGGACACACTATGGGGAACCCTCTTAGACTGTTGGTGGGAATGCAAGTTGGTACAGCCACTTTGGAAAACAGTGTGGAGGTGCCTCAGAAAATTAAAAATAGAGCTACCCTATGACCCAGCAATTGCACTCCTGGGTATTTACCCCAAAGACACAGATGTAGTGAAAAGAAGGGGCACATGCACCCCAATGTTCATAGCAGCAATGTCTGCAATAGCCAAACTGTGGAAAGAGCCAAGATGCCCTTCAACAGATGAATGGATAAAGAAGATGTGGTCCATATATACAATGGAATACTACTCAGCCATCAGAAAGGATGAATACCCAACTTTTGCATCAACATGGATGGAGCCTCACCCTCGCTGATGGGTCCACATGTTCCACCTTCCCCTCTGCTCTGTTTTTTCTTCTCCTCTTTCCTCTTTCCCCTGGTAAAATCTAAGCCAGAGTTACAGGGCAAGGTGAGCAGGGAGGAAAGTGTTAGGGAGTGGTCAATCTGTTCCAGTTCCATTGGGGGAAGGCACTCTAGCTCTGCAGGAACCACACCCATCACTGACCACCTGGGTCCACCTACCTCTCAGGAACATTGAGCTGGCCCCTACCTGCTGGGCTGTAGGGGAGGAGGCTGTTTCCCTTATACCGACTGTGGAGTTGATATTGGTTCACAACTCTCCCTCTTGGGAAGATCCCAGGTGTGATCTGAAATTGGCCCCATTGCTCCAGGACAGCGAGAGACTGAAGAAGGAGGCAGGCCACTCCAGGTTGGGAGGTGGCAGGTTTAATAAGGAAAGGGAACTTACATATAGGGTTTGTCTTGGGCAACAGCAAGACAAATGGATCCCCTCACCCATCCACCAAATCTTGTAAGTCTACATATAGAGAGGAGGGGCTTGATTGGGTTTAGTCACGTATACACCACATCACTATCTCAAGGTGATGTCCTTGGAGCAGCCTCTTGGAGCAGGAAAGGCAAGGAGAAGCTGCTTTGCAAGGACAGGTGAGGGGGTGAGGGGGTGAGGAGCCTCTGAGTGTCTGAGTCCAGCTCATAGGTCAATTGGCGGTCATGACTTTTCGGTGACCTTCCTCAGCAGTTGGGTTGGCAGACTTGGGAAATAGGAGCACCCTCTGGGTTCCAACAGTTTCGTCAGAACAACCAGAATGACTCACACAAAAAAGATAAGTTGAGGTTTTCACTGCTAGGGCAATCAAGCTCTTTGCTAAAGGAGCAGAACTTTGTCTTCAAAATAATCAGGTGGTCACCCTGATTAAAATTCATGAGTGTCACCAAAAAGGTAGGATTTCTGTATTGATGGGGCTGGTGGTGGTGGTGGTGAGGCATATGATACTTTTCTCAAAGGCTGAATACTCTCACAGCTTCTATTCTCCAGTATCATTTTATATTCTCTGAAAAGACACAGTAGTACTTCTTAAGTCTCTATATAAGTAACCCATCTTTACTCTAGGAAAACAGAAAATGCAGATGAGCAAAATTGAAAACTACCTGGAAATGACCACTCTTCACATCCTAGCCTGTCTCACCACACTTTTTCTTTCCAGTATGTATGAGTAATAAACATTTATTTTGTGTTGGTCTTTTCAAATCAGCCTCCCACCACACCAGCTTAAACCTGATGTAAGTGTTTAGCAGCTTCCAAAGAAGAGACCATTTTATTAAGTTTGCTAGCATTTATCAGTTTTATAAAACTGATTAAAACCTTAATGAAATGTATCCACATGTTGTTAGGAGAAAGTGAACTGAATCTATTTAAGTGAATAAACTATTCTGCTGGTAGGAGTGGTATCTATGGAAATGATAAATTTACTTATATTTAACATGCTGCCCTTCTTTGTAATCAAGACAGTAAGTTCTATGTTGTAAACTAAGTACTGTCCCTGGGAAAAACAAGTGTGTGGTCAGAGGTATTCAGAAGCCCACTGAAGGATTTAAGTAAGATTCCTGAAGTGTTAATTCCTTCCTTTTATTTTTCTCAGGGCTTTCTTGCTTGGTCTTTGTCGTGAGGACACAAGATTCATCAGACTATGGTATGTTGGTACTTGAAACCAAAAGCAAGTTCTTTTTCTTTTAAAGATTTTATTTATTTATTTACTTACTTGAGAGTGGGAGAGAAACAGCATGAGAGAGGAGAGGATCAGAGGGAGAAGCAGACTCCCCACTGAGCCAGGAGCCCAATGTGGGATTCGATCCCAGGACTCCAGGATCATGACCTGAGCCGAAGGCAGTCGCTTAACCAACTGAGCCACCCAGGTGCCCCCAAAAGCAAGCTCTTTTTAAATCACTGCCCAGTATATCTGGATGGGAATGCCCAGCGCAACAGGGCACAGTCCATCAGGATGTGGTCTTTCCCCCATGGCCTCAACAGACAACTCTAAAGTTTGGCATCATTTTTTTTTTTTAATTTTAGAGAGAGAGAGAGCATCAACAGGGGGAGGGACAAAGGAAGAGGGACAAGCAGACTCCCTGATGAGCAGGAAGCCCAATGCAGGGCTTGATCCCAAGATCCTGAGATCATGACCCGATCCGAAGGCAGATGCTTAACTGACTGAGCCACCCAGGTGCCCCCAGTCTGGCATCATTTCTAAGAGCTCTGCGACTCTTGATTAATTCGGATGAGCTACATTGATTGCCATTTTTGTAGGTCCAGAGTGGCCAAATACTGTCAATTTTGTGTGGTTCTACTCACTGTTATTCTACAACTTTTGTACTGTGTTCATATGGAAGACTATGCCCAGATTCATATGAAGGTGGAATGAGAAGGCAGTTTTCCGTTTTGCCTGACACTTTCCAAAAGTCCACTATGCCTCTCTGATACAAACCTGCTTTTTTCTGGTATCATTCCATTGCTTCCATCAGACTCCCAGAAGCATCTTTGTTCTCTTCCTCTCTTTCCCACAATCCCCCAAGTCCAGTTGTCTTCCTCCTTACCCTATCATTTAGGCAGAGTCCCCATGCTTTTCAACTGGACCAGTGCTGTCCAATGGAAACAGAATGCAAATCAAATCCATATACCTTACTATTTTATAGTAGCCACAATTAAAAAGGTCCTACCACTCACTAGTTGGGCTGGGCATACTTTTTCCAGGCTGGAGGGATTGAAAACTATCACCCCTTCATCTGCTGCTGCCATCCACAAAAGCAGAGTGTCCCAGATGATACTCCTTGGCAGCCAAGCTTGCCTCCATCTCCAGAACCTTTTCTCTCATCCTAGGATGAAAAATGAAGGTCCCAAAGTACTCCTTATTTCTTGTGACAGAATCACTTGCTTCTCAGGATGCCTGAAGGTAGAAATGATCATCCCTTCAGATCATAGTTTCTGGAGCCAGACTGCCTGGGTGTGAATCCTGGCTTGATAACTTACTAGCTATGTGACCTTAGGCAAGTTAATCTCTCTGTGCCTCATTTCCTAATCTATAAAATGGAGATTTTACTATAGATCATAGTACCCATCTCATGGAGTTGCTCTGAAGTTGGTATTATGATCCGGAAAGGACAGAAACAGGCCTGGCACATAGCAAGTGCCATATAAGGGTTTGAGAAGATTTCTCCCATCCTTTCTAGGTGAACCACACTCAACTACCCAAACGGGGTCTTGCTTCTCTTGGTCCAGACGAACAGTAAAAGAATCTTATGTTGGCCCATTTCTTCCCTCCTCTCTCCCTCCTTACCCTCCTTCCTTCTTTCTTGGTAACTTTTCATTTTATATAGTTTCAAACTTACAGAAAAATTGGAAGAATACTTTCAGATCTTCCCTCCCTCCCCTGCTTCACCAATTGTTAACAGTTTGCTTTATATCATATAACTATTATAATATATATTATATACAATAAACATTATATATTATAAACACATAGAGACATTCATCCATTTGTGTATATAATACATATACATAGGACATACATACATTTGCATACTGCATGTATGATATATAGTATAATAATTTCATACATGCATTGTGTATACGTTATATATATACATATATATAACACAAACACACAATTTTTTTTCTAAACTACTTGAGAAGAAGATGAAGACATCATACCCCTGCACTCCTTAATACTTCAGTATGCATTTTCTAAGAACAAGGACATGCTCTCAAATAATCACAGACTAATTAAGAAAATCGATGACTGACCCATTAGTTATGGGGCAGGTTCCATTCTCATTTTAAAGATGAAGACAAGGAAGCTTGGAGACTTTTCAGAAATCAACTGAAGTCCCAGCTAAGTAAGTGGTACAACAGTAAGGGTACTTCATTCCCCCAAAGTGCAAAGGTTAGTGGTAAGGGACAAGTAATTATAGTGTATTAAGACTGCAGTGTCGGGGTGCCTGGGTGGCTCAGTCATTAAGCACCTGCCTTCGGCTCAGGTCATGATCTCAGGGTCCTGGGATCAAGCCCTGCATCGGGTTCCCTACTCTGCGGGGAGCCTGCTTCTCCCTCTCCCACTCCCCCTGCTTGTGTTCCCTCTCTCACTGTGTCTCTCTCTGTCAAAAAATAAATTAAAAAATAAAAAAAAATAAGACTGCCATGTCATCACTTTAGTTTGAGCTGCAAACACTTATTGGTAGGGGCCAAAACAGGAAGAATGTGGAATTCAGACAGGATAATGTCTCCTAATAAAAAATGGCATGATGGTTTTTGTCAGTCGACTTTTTATTTTGGACATTTAAATCTATAGAAATATTGTAACAATAGTAAAAATGATCGCCCTATACTCGTTACCTGGATTCATCAACTGCTAAGATACTGCTAGATTTCCTTCTGGTTTCCTAGCTACCTATCTAAACACACAAATATATATTAGCAAAAGTAATTATATGTAGCTATCAGTGAAAATTAGTAAAAGGAAACTTTACTAACATAGGGTCTGGAGGTTCAGCAAGGGGAGCTCTCCTGCCCTAGCACTTGTGGTCAATTACAAACCCAACAGGAGAGGGCGGAGCAAGATGGCGGAGAAGTGGGAGACCTGGATTTCCTCTGGTCTCAGGAATTCAGCTGGAGAGGGATCAAACCATTATGAACACCTACGAACTCAACAGGAGATCGAAGAAAAGAATAGCAACAACTTTCTGAACAGAAAAGCGACCACTTTCTGGAAGGTAGGATGTGCGGAGAAGTGAATCCGAGGAGATATTCGGGAGGATAGATGGCAGGGGAGGGGGCCTCTGTCGGCCGCTTCTGGCAAGTGATAGAGCCGCAGAGCACAAAATCGGAACTTTTAGAAGTTGGCTCTGCTGAGGGACGTCACTCCAGTGGCTAAGCGGGGGGTGGAACCCTCGCGGGACAGTGTGGTCTCAGGACCCTCGGGGTCACAGAAAGACTGGGGATGCCTGAGAGCAGCAGAGGTCCCAGGTATCGGAGTGGGGAAGCCGCCTGCAGAGACGGAGCCGAGGAGGAAGCTCTCAGCTCGGGGTTGCCATAAACTATGATCGGTGACAGTCGGGCCACTGCTAATCCAGCAGGGACACAACAAGTGGCAGATCCAGGGAGACTCCCCTTCCTCCCCCGGGAGGAGCAGCGCGGGAGCACACCACAGGGATCTGCTGGGTTTGGAGACTCCACATGGGGTCGGGTGCCAGAGATAGAAACGCTCGGTCACAGGCCGGGTGAGCACGGAGTGCGGCCGGAGACTGGGGAGACAGGAGTGACTGACTGCTTTTCTCTGGGGGCGCACTGAGGAGCAGGGCCCCGAGTTCTCGGCTCCTCCCAGGCGGAGATTGGGAGACCGCCATTTTCACTCTCGTCCTCCAAAGCTATATGGAAAGCTTGCAGGGAACAAAAGCTCCCAAGAGCAAACCCGAGCAGATTCCTTAGCCCAGACCCAGAAAGGGCGGGGCAATTATGCCTCCGGCAAAGATATATGGGAACCACCGCAAGAGGCCCCTCCCCCAGAAGATCAGCAAGAACAGCCAGCAAGCCAAGACCAAGTTTACCGATCAAGGAGAACGGGAGAACTCCAGCGCTAGGGGAATACTGCACATAGAATTCATGGCTTTTTTTTACCATGATTCATTAGTTCATCAAAGTTAATTTTTTTAACTTTTTTTTAAATTTTTCTTTTTGCCTTTTTAAACCAACATCTTATCAATCCCTTTTTAAAAAAAAACATTTTTTATTTTTCATTTTTAGAGTCATATTTTATCCCTTCATAGTAGTTACCCTTATTTTTGGCATATATATATAAGTTGTTCTCTCTTTAAAATTTTGAGATACAGTTTCTTCTAACAGATCAAAATATACCCTAACTCACTAGTGTATGGCTTTGTTCTACTCTCCTGCCTGATCACATTCTCTCCCTTTTTTTTTTAATCTTCTTTCCTTTTTCAAACAACTTATCTCATCAATTCCTTTTATAAAATCTTTTATAATTTTCATCTTTACATTCATCTTCCATCCCTTCATTGTATCAACCCTTATTTTGTACATATATAAGTCTTTCTTCCTTTAAAATTTTAGGAGGCACTTTTTTCTAACAGACCAAAATACGCCCGAAATCTAGTGTGTGGCACTGATCTATGCACTAGCCTGATCATATTTGATCATATTCTGCTTTTTTGTATTGTTCTCTTTTTGTTCTTATCTTTTTTTTCTTTTTTTTAATTCTCTTTCTTTTTTCTTTCTTTCCCTTTCTTTTCCCCTGGTTTCAGGTCTTTTCTGATTTGTATACAGTATATTTGCTGGGGACATTGTTAACCTGTTAGTATTTTGTCCACTCATTCATCTATTCTCCTCTGGACAGAATGACAAGATGAAAAAAATCACCTCAGCAAAAAGAACAAGAGGTAGTACCGTCAGCCAGGGACCTACTCAATACGGACATTAGTACGATGTCGGACCTAGAGTTCAGAATCATGACTTTAAAGATACTAGCTGGGCTTGAAAAAAGTGTGGAAGTTATTAGAGAAACCCTTTCTGGAGAAATAAAAGAACTAAAACCTAACCAAGTCGAAATCAAAAAGGCTATTGATGAGGTGCAATCAAAAATGGGGGCACTAACTGCTAGGATAAATGAGGCAGAAGAGAGAATCAGTGGTATAGAAGACCAAATGATGGAAAATAAAGAGGCTGAGAAAAAGAGAGATAAACAACTACAGGATCACAAGAACAGAACTCAAGAGATAAGTGATACGATAAGATGAAACAATGTCAGAATAATTGGGATCCCAGAAGAAGAGGAAAGAGAGAGAGGGGAAGAAGGAATATTGGAGCAAATAATAGAGGAGAACTTCCCTAATGTGAGGAAGGAAACAGGCATCAAAATCCAGGAGGCACAGAGAACCCCTCTCAAAATCAATGATAACAGGTCAATACCCTGACATCTAATAGTGAAACTTACGAGTCTCAGAGACAAAGAGAAAATCCTGAAAGCAGCTCGGGAGAAGAGATATGTAACCTACAATGGTAGAAACATTACATTGGCAACAGACCTATCCACAGAGACCTGGCAGGCCAAAAAGGACTGGCAAGATATCTTCAGAGCACTAAACGAGAAAAATATGCAGCCAAGAAGACTATATCCAGCTAGGCTGTCATTGAAAATAGAAGGAGAGATCAAAAGCTTCCAGAACAAACAAAAACTAAAGGAATTTGCAAACACGAAACCAGCCCTTCAAGAAATATTGAAAGGGGTCTTCTAAGCAAAGAGAGAGCCTAAAAGCAGCATTGATCAGAAAGGAACACAGACAATATACAGTAACAGTCACCTTACAGGCAATACAATGGCACTAATTCATACCTTTCAATAGTTACCCTGAATGTAAGTGGGCTAAATGCCCCAATCAAAAGACACAGGCTATCAGATTGGATTAAAAAAAAAAAAGACCCATCCATATGCTGTCTGCAAGAGACCCATTTTAGACCCAAAGACACCCCCACATTGAGAGTGAGTGGGTGGAAAACCATTTACCATGCTAATGGACACCAAAAGAAAGCTGGGGTGGCAATCCTTATATCAGACAAACTAGATTTTAAAACAAAGACTGTAATAAGAGATGAGGAAGGACACTATATCCTACTTAAAGGGTCTATCCAACAAGAAGATCTCACAGTTATAAATATCTATGCCCCTAACATGGGAGCAGCCAATTATATAAGGCAATTAATAACAAAAGCAAAGAAACACATTGACCTCAATACAATAATAGTGGGGGACTTTAACACCCCCCTGACTGAAATGGACAGATCATCTAAGCAAAAGATCAACAAGGAAATAAAGACTTTAAATGACACACTGGACCAAATGGACTTCACAGACATATTCAGAACATTCCATCCCAAAGCAACGGAATACAC
>NW_027398308.1:0-12282 GCF_003265705.2 Callorhinus ursinus
GCAAAGGATCTGTACTCAGAAAACTATAAAATACTCATGAAAGAAATTGAAGAAGACACAAAGAAATGGAAAAACGTTCCATGCTCATGGATTGGGAGAATCAACATTGTGAAGATGTCAATGCTACCCAGAGCAATCTACACATTCAATGCAATCCCCATCAAAATACCATCCACTTTTTTCAAAGAAATGGAACAAATAATCCTAAAATTTGTATGGAACCAGAAGAGACCCAGAATAGCCAGAGGAATACTGAAAAAGAAAAGCAAAGCTGGTGGCATCACAATTCCGGACTTCCAGCTCTATTACAAAGCTGTCATCATCAAGACAGTATGGTACTGGCACAAAAACAGACACATAGATCAATGGAACAGAATCGAGAGCCCAGAAATGGACCCTCAACTCTATGGTCAACTCATCTTTGACAAAGCAGGAAAGAATGTCCAATGACAAAAAGACAGTCTCTTCAACAAATGGTGTTGGGAAAATTGGACAGCCACGTGCAGAAGAATGAAACTGGACCATTTCCTTACACCACACACAAAAATAGACTCCAAATGGTTGAAAGACCTAAACGTGAGACAGGAGTCCATCCAAATCCTAAAGGAGAACACAGGTAGCAACCTTTTCGACCTTAGCCGCAGCAACTTCTTCCTAGAAACATCGCCAAAGGCACGGGAAGCCAGGGCAAAAATGAACTATTGGGATTTCATCAAGATAAAAAGCTTTTGCACAGCAAAAGAAACAGTCCACAAAACCAAAAGACAACCGACAGAATGGGAGAAAATATTTGCAAATGACATATCAGATAAAGGGCTAGTATCCAAAATCTATAAAGAACTTATCAAACTCAACACCCAAAGAACAAATAATCCAATCAAGAAATGGGCCGAAGACATGAACAGACATTTCTCCAAAGAAGACATCCAAATGGCCAACAGGCACATGAAAAAGTGCTCCACATCGCTTGGCATCAGGGAAATCCAAATCAAAACCTCAATGAGATACCACCTCACACCCGTCAGAATGGCTAAAATTAACAAGTCAGGGAACGACAGATGTTGGCGGGGATGTGGAGAAAGGGGACCCTCCTACACTGTTGGTGGGAATGCAAGCTGGTGCAACCACTCTGGAAAACAGTATGGAGGTTCCTCAAACAGTTGAAATTAGAGCTACCATTCGATCCAGCAATTGCACTACTGGGTATTTACCCCAAAGATACAAATGTAGGGATCCGAAGGGGTACGTGCACCCCAATGTTTATAGCAGCAATGTCCACAATAGCCAAACTGTGGAAAGAGCCAAGATGCCCATCGACAGATGAATGGATAAAGAAGAGGTGATATATATACACAATGGAATATTATGCAGCCATCAAAAGGAATGAGATCTTGCCATTTGCAACAAAGTGGATGGAACTGGAGGGTGTTATGCTGAGTGAAATAAGTCAATCAGAGAAAGACATGTATCACATGACCTCACTGATATGAAGAATTCTTAATCTCAGGAAACAAACTGAGTGTTACTGGAGTGGTTGGGGGTGGGAGGGACGCGGTGGCTGGGTGATAGACATTGGGGAGGGTATGTGCTACGGTGAGCGCTGTGAATTATGCAAGACTGTTGAATCACAGATCTGTACTTCTGAAACAAATAACGCAACATATTTTAAGAAAAAAGAAAAAGGAGAAGATAACAGGAGAGGAAGAAAAGGGGAGTATGTCAGAGGGGGAGACGAACCATGAGAGATGATGGACTCTGAAAAACAAACTGAGGGTTCTAGAGGGGAGGGGTTAAGGGGATGGGTTAGCCTGGTGATGGGTATTGAGGAGGGCACGTTCTGCATGGAGCACTGGGTGTTATGAACAAACCATGAATCATGGAACACTGCATCAAAAACTAATGATGTAATATATGGTGATTAACATAACAATAAAAATTTTAAAAAAATAAATAAATAAACAAAATCTTAAAAAATGAAAGAAAAAAAGTAATATCTAAAATTCTTAACATTGCTTAAATATCCTTATCTCATCTAACTCCTCTGAATATACCATTTTTAATTTTATATATCCAAATATAATGTATAGATACAGTTGGATATTTGTGTATGGAACCCAAACATGTGGATATAATCCTTATTTCTAAATCACTTAGGACTGAAAAAGTAAATTAAATTTGATTGGGACATGCAGGGTATTATTTGAGGTAAAGGAGAAGAGGCTATTATCTGCTCTTAAGCTATAATAAATAGGTGCTTAAGAGTGTAGGCATATGTATCCAAAAGAGCCTCCAAAGTATTCAATAATATAAAGAAGTTTAAGAGAGAGAGAATCTTGACCTCACTGATATGAGGAATTCTTAATCTCAGGAAACAAACTGAGTGTTACTGGAGTGGTTGGGGGTGGGAGGGATGGGGTGGCTGGGTGATAGACATTGGGGAGGGTATGTGCTACGGTGAGCGCTGTGAATTGTGCAGGACTGTTGAATCACAGATCTGTACTTCTGAAACAAATAATGCAACATATTTTAAGAAAAAAGGAAAAGAAGAAGATAACAGGAGAGGAAGAAAAGGGGAGTATGTCAGAGGGGGAGACGAACCATGAGAGATGATGGACTCTGAAAAACAAACTGAGGGTTCTAGAGGGTAGGGGGGTGGGGGGATGGGTTAGCCTGGTGATGGGTATTGAGGAGGGCACGTTCTGCATGGAGCACTGGGTGTTATGAACGAACAATGAATCATGGAACACTGCATCAAAAACTAATGATGTAATATATGGTGATTAACATAACAATAAAAAAATTAAAAAAAAAAAAAAAGAGAGAGAATCTTGATGTAAATCATGAGATATTAACTAATCTAACATTATGAGCCTTGCAGGGTACAACACTTACCTAGATCCTGACATCAAGGAGCTTAAAACTTAAGAGCAGATATAAGCAATTATTTAAAAATCCACAAAAGTGGGGCACCTGGGTGGGTCAGTCATTAAGTGTCTGCCTTCGGCTCAAGTCATGATCCCAGGGTCCTGGGATCGAGCCCCGCATTGGGCTCACTGCTCGGCGGGAAGCCTGCTTCTCCCTCTCCCACTCCCTCTGCTTGTGTTCCCTCTCTTGCTGTGTTTCTTTCTGTCAAATAAATAAATAAAATCTTAAAAAAAAAAATCCACAAAAGTATGATAAAGGCTATATGATTTGGAAAAAACAGGTACCCAAGGAGTATATATCACTTTATTTTGCCATATTAATCTTGAATATGCACCTATCCAACAGTTTTAGGTCTCTTTTCCCAAAGTGTGACACCACTAGAATGAGGTTATGAAAGATGATTCTTAGATGCTGCATAGCTATGAGCCACCCTAATGACCCACTCTGTGCACAGTGGACCTGAGCTTGGAGTGGACCAAGAGAAGCAGGGGACAGAAAGATCTGAGATCAAAAAAGTAATAAAGAATGGAAATATTTCAGATATGTTAAGTCATATTAAGACTTTGGATTTTACCATGAGTGATATGAGGAACCATTGCAGTTTATTGCAGAGGACTGTCATGCTCAAGATTATAATTTTGAAAGAACATTATGTCAGCTGTTGATAATAAATTGGAGAACCACGGGGCAGGGATAAGATAGATCTAAGGAAACTAGTGAGAATGAATTTCAGTTACCTGAAATGAAAGTGATGGTAGCTCACATGGGGAGTAGCAGTGGATAGAATGAGAAACGTGTGGATTCTGGACATACATTTTTTTTCCTTTAGAATAATATATTTTATTTTTTAACTTTTTATTTTCCATGTTTTTCCCTAAAAACAAGGACATTTTCTTTAAACACAGTTGAATAATCAAAATCATGAAATTAACTCTGATACTGTACTATTTTCATATCTGTATATATTTTGGAGATGGAACCAACAAGATTCCTTGCTGATTAAAGCTCTTTATAAGTGAAGTCGCCTAGGTGGCTCAGTCGGTTAAGTGTCCAACTCTTGATCTCAGCTCAGGTCTTGATCTCAGGGTCGTGATTTCAAGCACCACATTGGGCTCCACACTGGGCATGGAGCCTACATTAAGAAAAAAAGGCAAAAAAAAAGCTATTTGTACGTAAAAGAGAGGATTAGAGGATGACTGTAATGTATTTGCTCTAAACAGATGGAAAGATAGAGTTGACACTGATGAAAATGGGTGGAGCAAGTTTTGGGTGTGGGGAAAATCAGAAGTTCATTGTTAAACATGGAAATTTTGAGAAGTCTTTTAACATCCCAGTGGAGATATCAAGTGGGCAGTTTGATATATAAGCCTGACCTTGGGGAAACAGGTCTGGAAAGTTGTTTCTGGAAAGGAATTGAGATTAGTCCCCCTGCCTAAGGAAAAAGTGAGATAATGGTGAACAAAGATGTAAAGCCACTTAATATTGGAGATAAAGGTAACTGGTTAGTTTCATGACAGATGTTCTCTATTTTGCCAATGAAATAGTCACAGAATAAATTTTTAGAAGTAGGTTTGGTAGTAAACAAGGAATACTAACTATTTAGAATACCTTATAAAGGGAAAGAGGGAAAAATCACAAATGTGGACTACCTTTAATTTTTTAGAGATGCATTAGAAAGGAGAGAGTGGAGACTGAGTCGACAGTCAGAACTGAGGATCCTGGTTAAAGTGATGTACCAATGTATACAGGTTGGTTAGAAAAGAAAGGGAAGAGCAGAGGAAAATAGAAACATGATGGAAGGGGAAAAAATGGTTAAGGAACTGGAAGAATACAGTAACATAAAAATAGTGAAATGGAGGCCCTGAAGTGGCCGAGCTGTCGGGAGGGGCCTGAGTGGGCGCTTCGAGGACCCAAGGTCAAGGGCCTCCCCCAGCCCCCAACCCTTGAATAGGAAACTGAAGCTCCAGTGAGAGGGCAGGGCCAGGTCCTGGGCGCCGTGGCCCAGACTTGGGGAGGCGCACATTCCCGAGCCCGGCCCTGCCAAGCCCTTTCAACAGAGAGGCGAATCCTGCAGGATTGTCTAAAGCCACAGGGAAAATGGTGAAAAATTCACCATCGCCGTTGCCAGAAAGAGCGATTTATGGCTTTGTTCTTTTCTTAAGCTCCCAATTTGGCTTCATCCTGTATCTATCTCGTGTGGGCATTTATTACTGAATCTTGGCTAAACTCCTTAGGATTAACCTATTGGCCTCAAAAATACTGGGCAGTTGCATTGCCCATCTACTTCCTCATTACTATAGTAATTGGTTACTTACTCTTATTTGGAATAAACATGATGAGTACCTCTCCGCTCAACTCCATTCATACAACACAGATAACTATGCTAAAAATCAACAGCAGAAGAAATACCAAGAAGAAGCCATCCCAGCATTAAGAGATATTCCTATCAATGAAGTAAACCAAATGTTCTTCCTGGCAACTAAATAACTTTATGCCAAAAACTAAATTATATGTAGACTAACACCGAGCATTTACTATAATTTTTATATAATAATTTTGACCATAATTATTTTGACTCTTTCTCGTACCCAGTATTGAAATGTAAACAAAGTAAGTTGATTCTTTTAGATTAAGTTATATTAATATTATAAAAGTTGTTGAGTATTAGTTATTAATGAACAGAATAAATAAAATACTGCATTACCATATAGCAGACTTGTTAAAAAAAATAAGTATCAGTAAAAACAAGAAGTCCCTCCAAAAAAAAAAAAATAGTGAAATGGAGATATGCAGGGATATCCAAGGGGCATGTTCAGAGAAGTATGGAGCCCTATGTTTCAGTAGTAGAACAGTTCAGACTGATAACATTGTCTAGATTGTATCCCAAGAATTCAGTTGTTGAAATGGAGATGAAGTTTCTTGAACTGGAGGATGCTCATTTCAGAAAATAGAATTAATAATACCTGGCAGATAAAGGCCTAGTATCCAAGATCTATAAAGAACTTATCAAACTCAACACCCAAAAAACAAATAATCCAATCAAGAAATGGGCAGAACACATGAACAGACACTTCTCAAAAGACATACAAATGGCCAACAGATACATGAAAAAATGCTCCATGTCACTTGTCATCAAGGAAATACAAACCAAAACCACAATGAGATACCTCCTTATGCCAGTCAGAATGGCTAAAATTAACAAGTCAGGAAACAACAAATGCTGGCGAGAATGTGGAGAAAGGGCAACCCTCCTACATTGTTGGTGGGGATGCGGCCAGTCTGGAAAACAGTATGGAGGTTCCTCAAAAAGTTAAAAATAGAGCTACTCTAAGACCCAGCAATTACACTACTGGGTATTTACCCCAAAGATAGAGATGTAGTGAAAAAAAGGGGCACATGCACCCCAATGTTCATAGCAGTAATGTCCACAAACTGGAAGGAGCCGAGATGTCCTTCAACAGATGAACGGATAAAGAAGATGTGGTCCATATATACAACAGAATATTATTCAGCCATCAGAAAGGATGAATACCCACCATTTACATTGATGTGGATAGAACTCGAGGGTCTTATGCTAAGTGAAATATCAAGCAGAGAAAGACAATTATCATATGGTTTCACTCATATGTGGAATATAAGAAATAGCACAGAGGATCATAGGGGAAGGGAGGGAAAACTTAATGTGAAGAAATCAGAGAGGGAGAAAAACCATGAGAGACTCTTGACTCTGGGAAACAAACTGAGGGTTGTGGAAAGGGAGGTGGGGGGATAGGGTAACTGGGTGATGGGCATTAAGGAGGACACAGGATGTGATGAGCTCTGGGTGTTATACACAAGTGATGAATCAATGAAAACTACATCGAAAACTAATGATGTACTATATGTTGGCTAATTGAATTTAAATTAAAAAAAAAAAAAAGAACACCTGGCAGGGGCAAAATTCAAAAACAAGTAGGAGAGTAAGGGGCAGTTTCAGTTCTGCATAACTAATTTACTTAAAATATTTTCCCTGATGCAAAAAGGCCTAAAATCACATAACATCTACTTTCTCATTTTTTCCCTTTTACTACACCTTTCAGAATATTTTCCCTTACATTTGAAGTGATTTTTCCTTCTTATGCTATTGAAAAATTTTCAGTTTCTATTTATTTGCTTCATTACCAAGTGAATTTTTCTATTCTTTATATCCACTGTGAGTCGATAAATAGAATCAAGTTTCAAGGTACTCTAATTTCACCCAGGAAGTATCTCTTTCAGCTAGACTATAAAAATGCCTGCCTCTTATCTTTATAAATTTGCATGCATTACATTTACATGATAAGCTGTGGTTCTCTGATAAGTCAACAACCCTCTAAAATTTCCAAACCTTATCAAGGCTCTTTCAGTTACTGAGTCTCCTAACTCCTAAGGAGGAAAACAAAACAAAACAAAAAACCCACAAAGATTTTACTGTTATACTACTAGCCTTACATGTAATTGAAAGGGTATCTAATCTGGGTATTTTATTTTGAAATAGACTTTTTTTATCATGTTTTCTTCCCACTGGTAATCTTAGACTGGTATCTTCATCTGCCATGAGTAAAAGTGCTATTATTTGCTAGCACATCATTAATGTCAAGCAGAAGTATAACAAATTACAACTTTTCTCTGCAATTTTACTCTAGCACTATTTTTTTGTTGTTGTTAAAATGTATAAAACTGGACTTACACTTGGCACAAGAGCACAGAGATATTCTATAACTGTCAAGGTCACTAATACATTTGCAATTGGGGTTATCATATTATTTTTGGTCTGCTTATAGAACAGGTCAACAAAAGAATCCCCAATTGGATATGGGGCAAAATCAGAATATGTGTGGAAATATGGCATGGCCCATTTGTGAATGTATTTACTAAAAACAGTGCAATTTAGCCATTTACCAACCTAGAGTGCTGGAGTCCAGTATTGTTAAATTATTCAATAGAAATATTCATAGTGGAGATAAGGTGATGTGGGTCATAAGACATTTTTTTAAAGATTTTTTTAATTTATTTATTTGAGAGAGAAAGAGAGAGAGCACAAGCAGGGGGGAGGAGCAGAGGGAGAGGAAGATGCAGACTCCCTACAGGCTCAATCCAGGGACCCAGGGATCATAACCTGTGCTGAAGGCAGGCGCTTAACCGACTGAGCCACCCAGGGGCCCCCATAAGGCATTTTTTATATCCTTGCAGGTTTCCTTACAAGGAGAGTTTCGTCTGTTTTTGTTTTGGGCCAGAACTTTTGCAGGTAATGGAAGTATACGCTAACAATTTATTACATTGTATTTTTTCTGTAGGTCATAAGAAATAGAAATTGGGAAAAGCTATCAGGCAGAATCCCTGAGTTATAAGAATTAATTGTGGTCATATTTAATTATTTACTAGCATTCATCTTCACTCTTCTTAAGTGTAAATTTTAGAAATTTTGTGGGAAAACTAATGAATGTCAACTTTTCTTTTATTGTATTTCAAACTGCTTTCAAATAAATTGCCTAATTTTATCCTCAGAATAACTATGAGCTAATTAATATTCACATGCTTTCATTCTCTAACCTCTTACATATGGTCCATATGAATAATCAACATTTCTTATCACTTAATTCAATAATAAGACAGACTGATCTTATTTTTACTCAGAAAATATCCCAACAGCCTCACTTAATTTTGCAAGCATGAAATCTGGCTGAGGTAGCTTTGGTGCTTCCTGGGAAACCCAATGTATCATGCATATTTGAAACATGGATAGTCTAGTATGAAATATATCAAATTTAGATAAAAAGTTATCCGGCCTTCCTAGGAAAGCTTCCAACTGAGATAAGCAATCTCATAGTACTTTAGTATAGCATTTATTATATTATTTTGTAACTGCTTGTTTACTTTTTTATCATAACAATTGATACTGATTTCTTAAAGGCAGAAAATATGCCTTTTAAATCTGCATTGTGCCTAGCAAAACTTATGGCACCTTTTTGATAAGCAATAAATTGTTGTACATGCATGATTAGAACTCTCTCCTCTTCACCCATGTCTCCCAAAGATATCTTTATTGTCCAGAGAACCATTTTGGGAATTCCAACTGACTCAAGGATCTTGACACTTCTCCTAAAGGCAATTAAAACCCTGGAAAGAAGATAGTGGGAGAGAATTACCATGCTTTCACACTAGGAAACACTTGCAAAGCTTTATTAATTCTTCCATCTTTCTCTGCCTTCAAATACCACAATTGCCCTGCTTAGGGAATGGTGCCTTCATTAACAAAGATTATACCATATTCACAAGGCTTAGTTGCTGGACATAAGGTTCTTAAATTGTACTTATTAATCAAACTTGCTTCCTAGCTCTCACATGTCAAATGTGCCAAGATCCTCAGTTGCTCAAACTCTTCCTTGCTTATACTAATTTATAACTATGTTTACTCTGAACATTTCATATTTTGTATTTGGATCATATTCTGTAACTCTTGCATATAGTCCAATTCTCCTTGTTTAGAATATTACACTCCACTTAGTACAAGCTTTAAAATAGTTTTTTTTTCAAATTTTACGATGAATATTTTAAGCATATTTCACCCCTAGATTTTCTCAGTATTTTAACTTGTATTCCTGATAACTTGTGATTTGTAGTTCAGAGATTGAAAGGGTCTGTGAATGATTTAGTAAGTAGGATATTATTCATTTGCAAAATTGCTTGACTTATTTTTTAATTTTTTTAATTTTTTATTGTTATGTTAATCACCATAAATTACATCATTACTTTTTGATGTAGTGTTCCATGATTCACTGTTTGTGCATAACACCCAGTGTTCCACACAGAATGTGCCCTCTTTAATACCCATCATCAGGCTAACCCATCCCCCCAACCCCCTCCCCTCTAGAAACCTCAGTTTGGTTTTCAGAGTCCATCGTCTCTCATGGTTCCTCTCCCCCTCTGACTTACTCCCCTTCATTCTTACCCTCCTGCTATCTTCTTCTTTTTTTCATAACATATGTTGCGTTATTTGTTGCAGAAGTACAAATCTGTGATTCAACAGTCTTGCACAATTCACAATGCTCACCATAGCACATACCCTACCCAATGTCTATCACCCAGCCACCCCCTCCCACCCACCCCCCACCACTCTAGCAACACTCAGTTTGTTTCCTGAGATTAAGAATTCCTCATATCAGTGAGGTCATATGATACATGTCTTTCTCTGATTGACTAATTTCACTCAGCATAACCCCTCCAGTTCCATCCACGTCGTTGCAAAAGGCAAGATCTCATTCCTTTTGATGGCTGCATAATATGCCATTGTGTATATATACCACTTCTTCTTTATCCATTCATCTGTCAATGGACATCTTGGCTCTTTCAACAGTTTGGCTATTGTGGACATTGCTGCTATAAACATTGGGGTGCACGTACCCCTTCGGATCCCTACATTTGTATCTTTGGGGTAAATACCCAGTAGTGCAATTGCTGGATCATATGGTAGCTCTATTTTCAACTCTTTGAGGAACCTCCATACTGTTTTCCAGAGGGGTTGCACCAGCTTGCATTCCCACCAACAGTGGAGGAGGGTTCCCCTTTCTTCACATCCCCGCCAACATCTGTCATTTCCTGACTTGTTCATTTTAGCCATTCTGACTGGTGTGAGGTGGTATCTCATTGAGGTTTTGATTTGGATTTCCCTGATGCCGAGCGATGTTGAGCAGTTTTTCATGTCTCTGTTGCCCATTTGGATGTCTTCTTTGGAAAAATGTCTGTTCATGTCTTCTGCCCATTTCTCGATTTGATTATTTGTTCTTTGGGTGTAGAGTTTGAGAAGTTCCTCATAGATTTTGGATACTAGCCCTTTATCTGATATGTCATTTGCAAATATTTTCTCCCATTCTGTCAGTTGACTTTTGGTTTTGTGGACTGTTTCTTTTGCTGTGCAAAAGCTTTTTATCTTGATGAAATCCCAATAGTTCATTTTTGCCCTTGCTTCCCGTGCCTTTGGCGATGTTTCTAGGAAGAAGTTGCTGTGGCTGAGGTCGAAGAGGTTGCTACCTGTGTTCTTCTTTAGGATTTTGATGCACTCCTGTCTCACGTTGAGGTCTTTCAACCATTTGGAGTCTATTTTTGTGTGTGGTGTAAGGAAATGGTCCAGTTTCATTCTTCTGCACATGGCTGTCCAATTTTCCCAACACCATTTGTTGAAGAGACTGTCTTTTTGCCATTGGACATTCTTTCCTGCTTTGTCAAAGATGAGTTGACCATAGAGTTGAGGGTCCATTTCTGGGCTCTCGATTCTGTTCCATTGATCAATGTGTCTGTTTTTGTGCCAGTACCATACTGTCTTGATGACGACAGCTTTGTAATAGAGCTGGAAGTCCGGAATTGTGATGCCGCCAGCTTTGCTTTTCTTTTTCAATATTCCTCTGGCTATTCGGGGTCTCTTCTGGTTCCATGCAAATTTTAGGATTATTTGTTCCATTTCCTTAAAAAAGTGGATGGTATTTTGATGGGGATTGCATTGAATGTGTAGATTGCTGTAGGTAGCATTGACATCTTCACAATGTTGGTTCTCCCACTCCATGAGCATGGAACGTTTTTCCATTTCTTTGTGTCTTCTTCAATTTCTATCATGAGTATTTTATAGTTTTCTGAGTACAGATCCTTTGCGTCTTTGGTTAGATTTATTCCTAGGTATCTTATGGTTTTGGGTGCAATTATAAATGGGATCAACTCCTTGATTTGTCTCTCTTCTGTCTTGTTGTTGGTGTATAGGAATGCCACTGATTTCTGTGCATTGATTTTATAGCCTGCTACTTTACTGAATTCCTGTATGAGTTCTAGCAGTTTTGGGGTGGAGTCTTTTGGGTTTTCCAGATACAGTATCATATCATCTGCAAAGAGTGAGAGTTTGACTTCCTCTTTGCCGATTTGGACTCCTTTGATTTCCTTTTGTTGTCTGATTGCTGTGGCTTGGACTTCTAATACTATGTTATATAGCAGTGGTGATAGTGGACATCCCTGCTGCGTTCCTGACCTTAGGGGAAAAGCTCTCAGCTTTTCCCCGTTGAGAATGATACTCGCTGTAGGTTTTTCATAGATGGCTTTTATGATATTGAGGTATGTACCTTATATCTCTATACTCTGAAGAGTTTTGATCAAGAAAGGATGCTGTACTTTGTCAAACGCTTTTTCTGCATCTATTGAGAGAATCATATGATTCTTGTTCTTTCTTTTGTTAATGTATTGTATCACATTGATTGATTTGCGGATGTTGAACCATCCTTGAAGCACAGGGATAAATCCCACTTGGTCGTGGTGAATAATCCTTTTAATGTACTGTTGGATCCTATTGGCTAGTAT